>NC_079165.1:18740573-19015573 GCF_947568905.1 Ostrea edulis | reverse complement strand
CGTCAAGGTTTACACTGTTGGGGATAGTGAGAACGAAAACATACATTTGTTGTCGAACTATCTACTTCGCCCAAACATTCTTTAATTCATGATCATTTATTACTTTGACGTACACGTAATAAATCCCTAGGGGTATGCTATGATGCAAAGCATTCCATATGATTCCACGTTGGAAAATGTTGTGTTTAATAACACGACAACTAAATGGTAATATAATAAGTTCTTATTCTTATTTCTGTGCATGGATTTTGCACTGATATTTGGTGAAACAACACACGGTTTGTTCAGTCTGTACCAAAACACTGTATCGTGGATTTCGGCGTGTCACACCATCGCATTTTGGCGTGTCAGACCATCGCACTTTGGCGCATGAGTGTAGACCATCGCACTTTGACGTGTCACACCATCGGGGTTTGGCGCAGACCATCGCACTTTGGCGTGACCATCGAACTTTGAAGTCCTCTATATATATATATATATATATATATATATATATATATATATAGTTCTTTGTTTCACTTTGTTTTTACATATAAAGTGTTTTACGTTAATTATGCTGATTAGATAAAGCGCTATATAAATATACAATCATAATAAATTTATAACATTACATTACATTCATCACGACTTTTTACATGTACATTCAACGTTAGTTATATAAACAATAAAACTCTGGAATAACCTTCCTTAAGACATAACAAAATCACCTTCCATTACATCTTTCAAAAACAAAGTTAAAAAACCGGCAAGAAATACATATATTAAATTATATAATCATGGTAATCGTACAGTAAATATCATACATTGCCAACTTCGCAATCAGGCTAGCAATCTTAATGCGCATCTCTTTAATCATTGTCTTAGTAGTAATCAATCTTGTAATCTTTGAGGTAATCCATGTGGGGATAGTTACCATTTCTTCATGGAATGTCCATATTACAATGCACAAAGAGAAATTCTCTTGATTAACTTAAGTTCAATTATTAATATCCCTGTTACAGTTGAAATATTGTTAAATGGTGTCAATGGCGAATCTTTTAGAACTAATTCAGAAATATTTGATACAGTTCATTCCTTCTTTGAAAAAAGATTCAGTATTTAATAATCTTGTGCAAAATGTATGTAAATATGTACTCACTCAATACTTCACTATACAGCTAAACATACACGTACTTCTGAATCCAAAATATTGTATGTATTAATTGTTATATTCTTAACTTAACCGGCACATAGTCATATCCTCCCTTTTTATAATTGTTTATTTTTTTTCTCTTATTTGTAAATTTCTTTTTTTTTTCAATCATTTTATTATATTTTCATCTACTATGTTAATTTTATTTTGTCATAACTGACCTTTGACCTATGGAAAGGGCTTATATAGGCATTGTGCCTGCTGCCTAATCCTATTTATGTATGTATTTTCTATATATACATGAATAAAATAATGTTGAAATCGAAACGTTACTTATATTTTCTAATTTTTTAAAGGTCAAGACAAGAGAGTTTTATAGTCATCTTTGTCCAGGTTTTTCATAGCACGGATGTTCTATATCTTTAATTAGCAAACTCGACAAATCAAATTTACCTAAGCAGGCTGAAAAAGAGGGGGGTGAGAAAGCTTTGAACATTGAATGTAATTATGAAAAATGAACTTCTTCATTAACTGTCATTGTTCAATGTATACGTATTTCATTAGTGGGTCCAAAAAGGAGTAAGATGTTCTTAATTTTCGTTTGCAGGACGAGCAGCATCGCGACTGTTGTACTAGAAATCCATATACTTGTACATGTCGATGGCATGCACAACGCTTTATCCAAGAAACCCATTCAGAAATTGAAGCTGTTGCTGAAAAGCTATAATTATGAATTATCTTAATTTAAAAAAAATTATCCCAACAGTCATGGACAGATAGGACACAGAGGATATCCCCAGAACTGTGTTATAGAATTTGTAAATGCTTTCATAATGCTAAAATCTTATATTTACCACCAGTTGTATTTATGAAACCACCATTATTTTTGGTTTACTTAAAATAAATCAAAAATTTAATGGAAGAAATAAATAACTTAAAAAAATGAAATATTTCAAAAATACATCAATTTATTTTATGCATTCCATGTCCCATTAACATTGTTGTTTGATCAAATAATAGCAAATCTCTCAGGAAACAACTTCACTGATGCGAAGACAGTCTCGTGTATCCCATGACATTAAATGCTGTGTTTACGTGGGATTTTCTATTATTTGATCAAACAACAATATAAATTGTTATACAAAGATAAAATGCACCAATAAAAACACATCTTTAAAAAAAGAATTTCAACTTTTTTAGTAATGTTTTCCATCAAATTTTTAAGTAAAGATTTGTAAATAATGCAAAAATAAAGGTGGTTTTATGAGAAAATTTAGTGGTAAATATGGGCTTTCAGCAATATTAAAACATTTTTTTAAAAAGTACATGTAGTTTACAAAACTGTGTAGGCTTTCCATGTACTCAACATATTAATCTAACAAAAATCTTCAAAGCACATGCCCTTTAACATATCAATTGCACGTTATACATTTACAATGTGTAGTAACCATCATGCAAATGAAGAAACTGTATATCTCTTAACCTGTCAACCACGAGTTAAATTCTCACAAATGTAGTGCATCATTGCACTTCAACGCCCACGCCGCGCGAAGAAGTTTTGGATCAAGTTGATGAGAAGTTATCACATACGAGTTTTTGTAATTACAACCAAGTGGAACGCGTCCTGCATTAAATCCCTGAATACGTGTGACTTTCATGCCGAGTCTGTGAACACAGATCCCCACGTACACGTCCTCCAAGTAAAAGAAAGGAACGTGCTTCGAAACTTCGTACACTTTCTGGACCACATCCATACTTGTAACGTACCCAGTACCCGAACAGTATCCCGGGAACTGAGACGGAGGATACATTTCTCGGGGGACATACCATTTATACCCTTTTTGCCGAATGGGACTCTCGTTTATACGACATTGCCCACCAATGGACGTTTTAAGAACACTGTCGTACTTCTTCAGAGTTAGTTTCAACGCAGGTAAATTCACATACATATCATCGTCTGTTTTTAATACATACTTTGCACCCTTACATTTGATGCTCGCCCATTTAAAACCCATCATGGTTTTTAAAGTTAGATTATTGTAGTGGTCGATAAAATCTTCTTGAACAATGTCCCTATACGTAGCGCTCTCCGTTTCTACAGCAACTTGAAGATTCACATTCGAGGTCATCCCGAGGAGAAACACGTAGCGTATGCTTCCCTGGTTTCGACTCGTGGGAGTGAGCCACGTCTCTCGCAAAGCTTTCCGCCTCTCCACATTAGAGTGGATGGTGCTGATCAACACAATTATGTCGACTGAGGGGCTTCTGTCTGTCGGTTGACAAATGTTTTCATTGTCTAACACATAGGTATAATTGTGTGGGAAACAGGCGGTGCAGTTTAATGGTCTCCCCTTTATACGCTGTGATGTTTTAAGAGTCTGTTGGTCTCTAGTTTCCTTTGTCGGTATGCTTTGAATTATTCCTGCTGTTTGATGTTTACTTGTAAAATTAACTTTCACTGTCATATTCCTTGTTCCTTGTGGTGTTACGGTCAAAGTTTCATTCGATTGAGACTTCATGTAAAACTGTGAAACCGCATCATGCAGCTGCTTATTGACTGTCCGGAGTAAATTTACCTGATGAGAGGTTACGGTTAAAATATTTAGAAGACACAGCGTTGATAAAGTCGCCATTAGGTATATAATGGTTGTTGCATTACAAAAACGAAAGCACCGAACACATCCTAGTTTTGATTTGATCTCCGCCATATTTCATTTTAGAGAGCGTCCATTTCCTTACACGGCATTTTAACAGTAGTATACCTTCCAGTTCACAGTGCGTGATCAAGTACAGTGCCGTGTCCGGGTCACCGCACACACAAAATTATATAACCTGTCTGAACGCTGCGAAAACACCCACGCCTGTACACAATTATAGTGATAATCCATCCGGAACGACAATGGAAAGTCCCATCAGTTTAAATCAAAGTACTGAAAGTACTAAAAAGCGCTGAGCTGACTTTTTAAAAAATTCTGTCTGTATAACTGAATAATGCATATTCTGCAAGGAAATAACACATGTTAAACATACTGTATATGACGTTGATAAATACAATACTTCTCATTACCAGCTCGTTGGAGTTATCGCGCTTTGATGACTCTTGTGCGTCATTGGTAAGAAATTGCATAAATCTCGCGAGCAAGTGCGAGATTACTGGGACATAAACGGAACGAAACGTACATAGCACCCCCACCCCCTTTTTTAAGAGTTAAAATACATGGTGTATTTTTAGATAAAATTACCATTAGTCAAACTGCAATTAAATATTCTAACACTATCTTATTAAAGATGTTACATGTTTCTTAATTAAACTCCACCACACCTATTTAAAAAATTCCAAACAATGATGTTCTCTGGACATCCAAGTCCATCAATATTTTGTAATTTTCAAATTAGCTTAGATGCAGTTTGGAAACGCATTAGGTGTGTTAATTAGTGTTATAAACGTGTTTAAAAAATGCAGTGTGGCACATACATACATGTTCTAAAATATGGAGATTTATGGGGTGAGGGGGGTACGATTACAAAGTCCATGCCATATGAACCTGTCCTAATTGTATGATAAAATAGAATATCTTCATAGTCTGACAGAATAACTTTAAAAACATATTAATCACATTAATTACAAGAAAATTTCTTGTGTTGGATGTGCATATAGGTTTTTCCCCTCACAGTTCTTGCGATTGATGCTTTATATCGGCACGGTCAGATTTGGCAAATTTAGTAGCTTCTCTCCCTCATATAGTTTAATAAGATCGTCTGTTTTCTTTTAAGAATAATCAATTCCTAAATTTGACTTTAGAATTTTAATCAATGTTGTGGTTTACAGTCGGTTATAATATGTATTCGATACCATAATTCATATTACGTATGCCTAAGTATAATGTATTTACACTATGTTGTCCCGGTAGCACGACTTTACGCGCCTTTAATTTGAAGAGTTCCACTAATGGAAATGATAAGTATTGTCATTATGATAATTTTGGCCCCACACGGGAACCAAAACCCTACCCCTGGGATAATGAAATTAACAATTTTCGTAGAGTTACCTGCTTCTTCATTATCAATAGCTTTAAATAAGATGCTATTGAAATGCTTTACACATAAACACTATATACCAAGTTTGGCCCTACCCTGGAGTCAGAACCTTTATCCCAAAGATCATGAAGTTTACAATTTTAGTAAAGGCCTTCCTGCTCTACATGACTATATATATGCAATTGATTTTTCTTTCAGGTGCGAGGTTGCATAGAAGATTTTTGAAAAGTTGTGAAGTTTAGGCAGTGTTTGAAAATTTTAAAAGAATTGTAATGGTAGTTATCAGAAGTTTAAAGTGTTTTTGATAATACAGTATCTTATTTTGTATAACATGATTAGGATTCATTTGGCAGCAGGCAGAGTCTATATATGCCCTAGGTACAACGTATATGTAATGTCCACATAATTATAAATTGAGAGATTACAACGTATTTGATAACTGATAATAATATTTCAAATTGTTTGAAGTAAAAAGATAATACATCACACAAAGTACAATGATGATAATTATATAGGGCATGCATAATAAACCAACAAAACAGAGAAATGGAAAAGAAGGGAAAATAAGGGGGCGGTTATTGGGAGATTAAGTTCAAAGTGTTCAATTGTTAACGCAAGGCGGACGCTGACCAAATGCTATAGAAAGGAATGGAAACTGTAAAGCCTATCATTCACAACAACTGATATTTAATAATAATAAAAAAAAAAACAACAAAAAACTTACTACTGTGTTCTAGTTTAATAGTTCATGAAACATTTTTAGAATACAACCGAAATAAAACTTATTATCTATAGTTGAACACACTTGTCAAGCAAGAAAGAAGAAAAACTGAACAAAAAACCCAAAATGCACATATCAATCACATATACCAAGTAGAAAGGGTCACATGTATTCATGTCAAAACACACCAACACAATAATGAAAGGCTATAAAACACTTTACACCCCTTTCCAGAAATCATTTAGATGTACATATGTCCATCGTAGCGAAATTCAACGACTTCAAGCAACGTCCTAAATCGCGGTCAACCTCTCTAAAAGGGACGAATTCTTTCATAAATGAACAATTTCCACCAGAAATTGTTGAGCAGCGGAAAGAGCTGATCAGAGGGATTAGGGAGAAGAAAAACTGAGGACAAAGAACACGATTAGTATCCAATACACAGTACGTAAACGGAATACTCTACAAACCCCTACCACCCGACACGTTTGTGATGGACATGAGGTATACTGGGGAATCAGACAATCTATTCAAGTGCTCTCCTGGAATGTGAATAGGAGTTTGGAAAGTAAACTACGTGAATCTGTTTTTGTAAATATTGTTTGTAAAAATTATTTGATTTTTATGCCCCCGAGATCGAAGATCGGGGAGCATATTGTTTTTGTCCTGTCTGTAATTCTGTCATTCTGTCTGAAACTTTAACCTTGCTAATAACTTTTGAACAATAAAAGATAGAGCTTTGAAATTCCACATGAGTATTCCTTGTGACAAGATCTTTCCGTGGGTACCAACATTTTTGACCCCGTGACCTTGGAGTTTGACCTACTTTTTGGAAACTTTAACCTTGCTAGTAACTTTTGAATAATAAATGATAGAGCTTTGATATTTCACATGAGTATTTCTTGTGACAAGACCATTCCGTGGGTACCAACATTTTTGACCCCGTGACCTTGGAGTTTGACCTACTTTTTGAAAACTTTAACCTTGATAATAACTTTTGAACAATAAGAGATAGAGCTTTGAAATTTCACATGAGTATTCCTTGTGACAAGACCTTTCCGTGGGTACCAACATTTTTGACCCCGTGACCTTGACCTTGGAGTTTGACATACTTTTTGAAAACTTTAACCTTGCTAATAACTTTTGAACAGTAAGAGATAGAGCTTTGATATTTCACATGAGTATTCCTTGTTACAAGACCTTTCTGTTGGTATTGAACCTTTTGACCTTGACATTTGACCTACTTTTAATTTTTTTTTTTTTACATTGGTCATAACTTCTAAATGGTAAATATTAGAGTTTTCATATTGTACATGAGCATTTCTTTTGACAAGATCTTTCTACTGGTACCAAGATATTTGCCCTTGTGACCTTGGCTATCTTCAGAATTGGCCATTATCGGGGGCATTTGTGTTTCACAAACACATCTTGTTTGTCTTTCAGAATGTTGAATAAGGGCTGATACGGTGTTAGATACGTCTTTATGTGATAATGAATTTGATGTGTTAACCTTCCCCAGGGCAAAGGGCTCCGGGGGTTGTCTGGTTCTGTCATTTCGTAAAAGAAAAACATTTATCTATTCTTAAATGTGTATATGATATTTTGATATGGATAAAGATTGAATGCGTCTTTGATTCTGATTTATATATCCGTTTTTCATACACCCACGATGAGAACAATGCATTTTATTCTCAAAATGGCTCAGACATTTTTGTCTGTTTAGAAAACGATATTGACAATGTACTCATAGCAGGTGATTGAAACAGTAGGGTTGGTAGTAAACTGGGCTATCTCGGTCATGATGTAATCGCTAATTCTAAATGAGCTCTTTGAGTATGATATTGATTTTTGCATGCCCTGTCGTAAATCTGAAGACCGAGGTGTAAATACATTCGGACGACAGCTAATTGACCTATGTAAATCCACAGGTATGACAATTTGTAATGGTCGAGTTGAAGGGGATGAAAATGGTAGAATTACGTTTCACAACCACGTAGACACAAGAGTTATTGATTATGTACTTGTGCAGAATTTTTTTTCTTCGGTTTGATGAATAATTTACGTATAGGTGACTTTAACATGTACCGAATCTTTTTATTTTAGAATGTACCTATGATATAGATGCTGTTAATGTTGTCAATAACGTAAATGTGCCAAATGTTATTCAAATATACAGAAGGAAGGGTGAGGAAATGCAGCAGATGAATGGTATTCTTATGTCCAAAAGAAAAGATTTAGAAGTCACAATTAATAACACAACACAAAACATCATAAGTTTGGATGAAGGTGTGAATAATTTCGTCTCTCAGATAAACGAAATATTTGAACCATTTTGCAAAAAAGTTTTTATCTTAGATCGGTAAAGTTGGCTACTAGTAACCAGCTACTAGTAACTGGCTACTTAAAAAGAGAAAAGTTGGCTACTAGTAGCCAGCTACTTGAACCAGGAAAAGTTAGCTACTAGTAGCCAGTTACTAGTAGCCAGCTACTAAAAGTATGAAAAGTTAGCTACTCGTAGCCAGCTACTACAAAATATAAAAGTTATAATTACTGATAGCTCGCTACCAGATAAAAGTTAATGAGTTTGAAAATTATTATCTATCAGATTTATTTCTAAAGAGGACGAGGAGTCGTATGAAATTTCATGCTCAATTATCCCCAATTACATAACATTGCAATGCAAAATATGAATAAACTTTTTCAACTGAGTGTTTACTTTAAAAGTGATACGGATTGAATTCAGACCTTCAATCATTTGATATACCATCCATTTTGAGATATCTGCTACTTTTACAATTTGATTCGAGTTACCCTGAAATTTCAACGTAAGTGTGAATACCGTAAGAAACTTTATGTTTGACTTTATGTTTGTATTAGATATCTGACGAATTTACGACTATACATATGGCAAGAAGTGATAGATGGTGTTTTGGTACTCCACGAATTTTCAGATATCGCTCTTTAGGAAATCAGTTACTTATACATTTTGATTATCGGTACAATGAAATTTCAAGATCCGTGTGAATACCTTAAGGAACTCCGTGTTTATATCATAAATTTAACTAACTTACAACGATACGTATGGCAAGTAGTGATATTGGGTATCGTGATATGTCATCAATTTTCAGATATCACGCTTAAGGAAGTCAGCTACATATACCTTTTGATGGCAGGTAAACTGAAATTTCAAGTTTTTCGCAAATATCTTAAGGAACTCTGAGTTTGTATTAGATATCTGACGAATTTACAATTATCAAAGTGAAGAAGAGTGATATTAGGTATCTTGACATGCCATAAATTTCCAGATATCACGCTTAAGGAAGTCAGCTACTTATACCTTTTGATTCCTGGTATCCTGAAATTTCACGTTTTTCATAAATATCTTAAAGAACCCTGTGCTTGTATTAGATATCTGACGAGTTTACAACTATCCATGTGAAGTGGAGTGGTACTAGGTATCTTGATATGCCATTAATTTTGAGATACCACGCTTAAGGAAGTCAACTACTTATACCTTTTGATTGCAGGTAACCTGAAAATTAAAGTTTTTAGAAAATATATTAAGGAACTCCGTCTTTGTTTGAAATATCTGATTAATTTACCAATGCACATATGACAAAATCTGATACTAGGTATCTTGATATTCCATCATTTTTCAGATATCACGCTTAAGGAAGTCAGCTACATATACCTTTTGATGGCAGGTAAACTGAAATTTCAAGTTTTTCGCAAATATCTTAAGGAACTCTGTATTTGTATTAGATATCTGACTAATTTACAACTACCCACGTGAAGTGGTGTGATATTAGATATCTTGATATGCCAACAATTTTCGGATATCATACTTAACGAAGTCAGCTACTTATACCTTTTGATTCCTGGTAACCTGAAATTTCAAGTTTTCCGTAGATATCTTAAAGAACGCCTTGTTTGTATTAGATATCTGACTAATTTACAACTATCCATGTGAAGTGGAAGGGTATTAGATATCTTGATATGCCATCAATTTTCAGATATCACCCTTAAGGAAGTCAGCTACTTATACCCTTTAATTGCAGGTAACATGAAATTTCAAGTTTTATATCAATATTTTAAGGAACTCCTTGTTTGTATTAGATATCTGACGAATTTACAAATATCAAAGTGAAGAAGAATGATATTAGGTATCTTGACATGCCATAAATTTCCAGATATCACGCTTAAGGAAGTCAGCTACTTATACCTTTTGATTCCTGGTAACCTGAAATTTCACGTTTTTCATAAATATCTTAAAGAACTCTGTGTTTGTTTTAGATATCTGACTAGTTTACAACTATCCATGTGAAGTGGAGTGATATTTAGTATCTTAATATGCCATCAAATTTTAGATATCACGCTTAAGGAAGTCAGCTACTTATACCTTTTGATTGCAGGTAAACTCAAATTTCAAGTTGTTAGAAGATAGTTTAAGGAGCTCCTTCTTTGTTTTAGATATCTGATTAATTTACCAATGCACACATGACAAGATGTGATATTAGGTATCTTGATATGCCATCAATTTTCAGATATCAGGTTTAACGAAGTCAGCTACTTATACCTTTTGACTCTAGGTAGCCTGAAATTTCAAGTTTTTCATAAATATCTTAAAGAACTCTGTGCTTGTATTAGATATCTGACTAGTTTACAACTATCCATGTGAAGTGGAGTGGTACTAGGTATCTTGATATGCCATCATTTTTCAGATATCACTCTTAAGGAAGTCAGCTACATATACCTTTTGATGGCAGGTAAACTGAAATTTCAAGTTTTTCGCAAATATCTTAAGGAACTCTGTATTTGTATTAGATATCTGACTAATTTACAACTACCCACGTGAAGTGGTGTGATATTAGATATCTTGATATGCCAACAATTTTCGGATATCATACTTAACGAAGTCAGCTACTTATACCTTTTGATTCCTGGTAACCTGAAATTTCAAGTTTTCCGTAGATATCTTAAAGAACGCCTTGTTTGTATTAGATATCTGACTAATTTACAACTATCCATGTGAAGTTGAATGGTATTAGGTATCTTGATATGCCATCAATTTTCAGATATCACCCTTAAGGAAGTCAGCTACTTATACCTTTTGATTACAGGTAACCTGAAATTTCAAGTTTTCAACAATAATTTAAGGAACTCTGAGTTTGTATTAGATATCTGACTAATTTACAACTATCCATATGAAGTGGAGTGGTATTAGGTATCTTGATATGCCATCAATTTTCAAATATCACCCTTGAGGAAGTTAGCTACTTATACTTTTTGATTCTAAGTAACCTGAAATTTGAAGTTTTCCGTAAATATCTTGAGGATCTCTTCGTTTGTATTAGATATCTGACTAACTTACAACCACCCACGTGAAGAAGAGCGATATTAGGTATCTTGATACCTATTATCATACCTCTTCACGTGGATAGTAGTTTACAGTCAGATATCTAACAGTTCCTTAAGCTATATACAAAACACTTTAAATTTCAAGATGTCTGGAATCAAAAGGTATAAGTAGCTGACTTCGTCGAACGTGATATCTCAAAATTGATTGCATATCAAGACAGTTCATATAAAGCTCTGTAATATCGGCAAAGATAAATTAGTCAAGTATCTAACATATCTATCTGACAATTGATGGCATTTCAAGATACCTAATACCACTCCTCTTCAGGTTGAAAGTAGATAATTAGTCTGATATCTAATACAAACACACAGTTCCTTAAAAGATATCTACAAAACGTTTGAAATTTCAGGTAACCAGGAATCAAAAGGTCTAAGTAGCTAACTTCCTTAAGCGTGATATCTGAAAATTGATATCATAATAAGATACTTAATATCACTCCTTGTCATATGTGAGATGGTAAATTAGTGATATATCTAATACAAACGCAGAGTTCCTTAAGATATGTACGGAAAACTTGAAATTTCAGTCTACCTAGAATCAAATGGTATAAGTAGCTGACTTCCTTAAACGTGATATTAGAAAATTGATGGCATATCAAAATACCTAATATCACATCTTGTCATGTGTGCATTGGTAAATTAATCAAATATCTAAAACAAACACGGAGCTCCTTAAAATATTTTCTAAAAACTTGAAATTTCAGGTTACCTGCAATCAAAATGTACAAGTAGCTGACTTCATTAAGCGTGATATCTCAAAATTGTTGGCATATGAAGATACCTAATATCACACCTCTTCACGTGTATAGTTGTAAATTAGTCAGATATCTAATACAAATGCAGAGTTATTTAAGATATTTATGAAAAACTTGAAATTTGAGTTTACCTGCAATCAAAAGGTATAAGTAGCTGACTTCCTTAAGCGTGATATCTAAAAATTGATGGTATATCAAGACACCTAATATCAGTCTTCTTCACGTGGTTAATTGTAAATTAGTCAGATTTCTAGTACAAACACAGAGTTCCTTGAGAAATTTATGAAAAACTTGAAATTTCAGGTTACCTGCAATCAAAAGGTATAAGTAGCCCACTTCCTTAAGGGTGATATCTGAAAATTGATGGCATATCAAGATACCTAGTACCACTCCACTTCACATGGATAGTTGTAAACTAGTCAGATATCTAATACAAGCACAGAGTTCTTTAAGATATTTATGAAAAACTTGAAATTTCAGGCTACCTAGAGTCAAAAGGTATAAGTAGCTGACTTCGTTAAACCTGATATCTGAAAATTGATGGCATATCAAGATACCTAATATCACATCTTGTCATGTGTGCATTGGTAAATTAATCAGATATCTAAAACAAAGAAGGAGCTCCTTAAACTATCTTCTAACAACTTGAAATTTGAGTTTACCTGCAATCAAAAGGTATAAGTAGCTGACTTCCTTAAGCGTGATATTTAAATTTGATGGCATATTAAGATACTAAATATCACTCCACTTCACATGGATAGTTGTAAACTAGTCAGATATCTAATACAAGCACATAGTTCTATAAGATATTTATGAAAAACGTGAAATTTCAGGATACCAGGAATCAAAAGGTATAAGTAGCTGACTTCCTTAAGCGTGATATCTGGAAATTTATGGCATGTCAAGATACCTAATATCACTCTTCTTCACTTTGATAATTGTAAATTCGTCAGATATCTAATACAAACTCAGAGTTCATTAAAATATTGGTAGAAAACTTGAAATTTCAGGTTACCTGTAATCAAAAGGTACAAGTAGCTGACTTCGTTAAGTATGATATCCGAAAATTGTTGGCATATCAAGATATCTAATATCACACCACTTCACTTGGGTAGTTGTAAATTAGTCAGATATCTAATACAAATACAGAGTTCCTTAAGATATTTGCGAAAAACTTGAAATTTCAGTTTACCTGCCATCAAAAGGTATATGTAGTTGACTTCCTTAAGAGTGATATCTGAAAATTGATGGCATATCAAGATACCTAGTACCACTCCACTTCACATGGATAGTTGTAAACTAGTCAGATATCTAATACAAGCACAGGGTTCTTTAAGATATTTATGAAAAACTTGAAATTTCAGGATACCAGGAATCAAAAGGTATAAGTAGCTGACTTCCTTAAGCGTGATATCTGGAAATTTATGGCATGTCAAGATACCTAATATCATTCTTCTTCACTTTGATAATTGTAAATTCGTCAGATATCTAATACAAACTCAGAGTTCCTTAAAATATTGATAGAAAACTTGAAATTTCAGGTTACCAGGAATCAAAAGGTATAAGTAGCTGACTTCGTTAAGTATGATATCCGAAAATTGTTGGCATATCAAGATATCTAATATCACACCACTTCACGTGGGTAGTTGTAAATTAGTCAGATATCTAATACAAATACAGAGTTCCTGAAGATATTTGCGAAAAACTTGAAATTTCAGTTTACCTGCCATCAAAAGGTATATGTAGCTGACTTCCTTAAGCGTGATATCTGAAAAATGATGGCATATCAAGATACCTAGTATCAGATTTTGTCATATGTGCATTGGTAAATTAATCAGATATTTCAAACAAAGACGGAGTTCCTTAATATATTTTCTAAAAACTTTAATTTTCAGGTTACCTGCAATCAAAAGGTATAAGTAGTTGACTTCCTTAAGCGTGGTATCTCAAAATTAATGGCATATCAAGATACCTAGTACCACTCCACTTCACATGGATAGTTGTAAACTCGTCAGATATCTAATACAAGCACAGGGTTCTTTAAGATATTTATGAAAAACGTGAAATTTCAGGATACCAGGAATCAAAAGGTATAAGTAGCTGACTTCCTTAAGCGTGATATCTGGAAATTTATGGCATGTCAAGATACCTAATATCACTCTTCTTCACTTTGATAATTGTAAATTCGTCAGATATCTAATACAAACTCAGAGTTCCTTAAGATATTTGCGAAAAACTTGAAATTTCAGTTTACCTGCCATCAAAAGGTATATGTAGCTGACTTCCTTAAGCGTGATATCTGAAAATTGATGACATATCACGATACCCAATATCACTACTTGCCATACGTATCGTTGTAAGTTAGTTAAATTTATGATATAAACACGGAGTTCCTTAAGGTATTCACACGGATCTTGAAATTTCATTGTACCGATAATCAAAATGTATAAGTAACTGATTTCCTAAAGAGCGATATCTGAAAATTCGTGGAGTACCAAAACACCATCTATCACTTCTTGCCATATGTATAGTCGTAAATTCGTCAGATATCTAATACAAACATAAAGTCAAACATAAAGTTTCTTACGGTATTCACACTTATGTTGAAATTTCAGGGTAACTCGAATCAAATTGTAAAAGTAGCAGATATCTCAAAATGGATGGTATATCAAATGATTGAAGGTCTGAATTCAATCCGTATCACTTTTAAAGTAAACACTCAGTTGAAAAAGTTTATTCATATTTTGCATTGCAATGTTATGTAATTGGGGATAATTGAGCATGAAATTTCATACGACTCCTCGTCCTCTTTAGAAATAAATCTGATAGATAATAATTTTCAAACTCATTAACTTTTATCTGGTAGCGAGCTATCAGTAATTATAACTTTTATATTTTGTAGTAGCTGGCTACGAGTAGCTAACTTTTCATACTTTTAGTAGCTGGCTACTAGTAACTGGCTACTAGTAGCTAACTTTTCCTGGTTCAAGTAGCTGGCTACTAGTAGCCAACTTTTCTCTTTTTAAGTAGCAGTTACTAGTAGCTGGTTACTAGTAGCCAACTTTACCGATCTTTTTATCTTGCACAGACTCTCGAAAGAAAACTGTTGACTCAAAGCCGCGGTTTGATGATCGATGTAAGCTTTTGTGTAGTATTTATGTACAGTCACTTACAGCATTTAACCATGATCGTTGTGCTGAAAATAGACAACGATTATTGATAGATAAAAATACATGTAGATATAATTTCATATGAAAAAAGGGAAGAATTTTTACAATAGACAAAAGGTAATAGGTTAATATGTTATTTAAGTAAGGATAATCCGAGGCATTTTTTACAAAATTTTCACACTAAAGCGTACAAAGAGTATCACCTCTCTGTGTGCAAATGACTTTTTTGACCACTTTAAGAATGTTTTGTCTGCCAATGATAAAACCTATATAAATTTTGACAAAAACTCTGTAAGGGATGGTTGTAGTTTTGAAGAATTAGATGATATCATAAGTGAGAAAGAAATCTTTGATGCTCTAAATAGAGCATTTAGATGAATAAATCACATGGTGTTGACAATGTCTTGAACGAATATTTATGTAAATTCAAAAATGTTTTGTACCGATGTTGCTTACTCTGTTTAATTTTATTTTAGATAGAGGAAGTTTTCCTTAATGTTGGTAAGAGGGAATTATAATGCTTATTTTTAAGAAAGGAGATGCCAATATTACTGATAATTGTCGTGGTATAACACTTTTTAAAAGTGGCATTTCAAAAACTTCACATCAATTTTGAATGATACATGTATGCAAGTTATTGAAATGGTCACCAAAACATAATGGGATATATTATGCCCAATTCGGTGTTAAACCAGGTTATGACACGACAGATGCTGTTTTTGATTTGCATGACATGATTTAAAAAAATTAAGTATTGTTGCTTTGTGGAATATCGGAAGACATTTGATAGTGTTAACAAACAAAAACTATGTCTTAAATTATTTCACAATGGAATTGCGGGTAAAATGTATTCAGTGATCAAATCTATTTATACTGTTGAATTATTGTAAAAGCATGTGTAAAGTATAATGGTAGTACATTTATTTCAAATTTCTTTGACGTGCAAAATGGTCTCATGCACGGTGAGGGATTATCTCCATTTTTATTTTCTATGTACATAAACGATTTTGAAAACTATTTGAATGAAAACACATTGGAAAACGTTGAATTGAAAGAATTGTCATTATTTTTGTTCCTCTATGCTGATGATACTGTATTATTTGCAGAAAGTAGAAATGTATTACAGAACATGTTGGATAAATTATCTGAATATAGCAACAAGTGGAACATACATGTTAATGTAGAGAAAACAAAAATTGTAGAGTTTAAAAACATTTTAAAATTAAGTACACAGGATCGATGGTCTTATCATGGCATTTAAATTGATGTAGTGGATAGTTTTATTTATTTTGGGAGTTAATCTTTTTTTATAATGGAAAATTTACTAGAACTCAAAACACCTTAGCATCACAAGGAAGGAAACCCATGCTTCATATAATGAAATAATGTAATGAAAACACATGGAATATCGAAATTAAATTACATGTATTTGATACATATGTAAGTAGCGTTTTGAATTACTTCGTGAAGTCTGTGGTTTTTGTACAGCCAAAGTTATAGAAAAAGTACAATTAGAATTTTGTAAAAGAATTATGCATATTTAAAAAAAAAGTACACCAACGTTTATTGTATTATCAGAATTAGGAAGATTACCTTTAAATATTGTCAGAAAACAACGAATCTTGAAATATTGGGTTAAACTTATAGATACAGACAATTGTATTTAGAAATCATTGTATAATCATATGTTAGAATATTCTGACTTACATCACAATACATAATTTTCGAGTTACCCAATAGTTATTTCTCTTTGTTGAACTCTTACACACAGTGAGAGGCAAAGCGTGTAAAACATGCTTATCGCTCCCTTCATGTCTTGCTTAAAACGTCATGCAACCACCCGAAATGCAGGGACACTTACATCTAGTAGGTTTACGAGTATTTGATAATAAAATAGCTTTAAAAATCGATAATCACCAATTTTCTTTGATAAAAGTACAGAAGAGGAAGTAAATAATGATTTCATATCTTATTCAATGGTCTAATTCAAACAAATTATCCTTGATATGGTCAGTTTAATGTATACCAACCGCGGGTGTGACCGGTCGACAAGGGGATGCTACTCCTCCTAGGCACCTGATCCCAACTCTGGGGTGTCTAGGTGTCCGTGTTTGCTCAACTATCTATTTTGTATTGCTTAAGGAACTATGAGATTGATCACTATTTGTTATCTTCACCTTTCATAGGCTAAATTTACGCTTTCATAATATTTATCCTTATTTACATAACTACATGTAGTTTATAATATATGTATACTGTACATGTACATCCTGTACCCACCCAAGCGTTCAACAGAATACCGAACGTACCTCCCCCACGAATGAGCTGATATTTCGGAAATTGCGTATTGCTTAACAGATGTCAAGAACTTACTGCAGTATTTAGGACTTGGATATGTTTGGAATAACCAGTATGTTGAAAAGAAATTGGCATTTCTTTCTAGTACTGTAAAATTAAACAAGAAACAACATTTTACTTAAGTTTATGTGACACACAAAGACACAACCATTATTTACATACATCATACTTCAATCTTCTACATATATGTACATGGATTTACTATCATGCACTGTAATGATTGTTTGTGATGTGTGATTTTTAAAAAGTGTTTGTACACAAGTACATTGTACTCATTAATATATGTGTATCAGAATTTGTAACATTTCCTGAAACAAAGTTGTAATATTTTCTCCTGAAATGATTTCTGTCACATCAAACAAGGATATCTTGTACAAGTTTAATTTGTCACATTTTCTATTTATCATTTAAAACCGTTTTGTCATAACCTTCGTTCCGTTCAGCTGATTATTGATATCCATACGGATACACATTAGCCATATATATCCACACGGATACACAGTAACTACATATATTCACATAAATACACAGTAACTACAGATATCCACACGGATACACAGTAATTACAGATATCCACACGGGTACATAGTAACTACAGATATCTACACGGATAAACACTAACTACAGATATCCACACGGGTACACAGTAACTACAGATCTCTACACGGATACACACTAACTACAGATATCTACACGGGTACACAGTAACTACAGATCTCTACACGGGTACACAGTAACTACAGATCTCTACACGGGTACACAGTAACTACAGATATCTACACGGGTACACAGTAACTACATATCTCTACACGGGTACACAGTAACTACAGATATCTTCACGGATACGCACTAACTACAGATATCTACACGGATACACACTAACTACAGATATCTTCACGGATACGCACTAACTACAGATATCTACACGGATACAAAGTAACTACAGATATCCACACAGATACACAGTATTCAAAGATATCCACATGAGTACACAGAAACTACAGATATCCACACGGATACACACTAACTATAGATATCTACACGGATACATAGTAACTACAGATATCCACACTGATACACAGTATTCAAAGATATCCACAAGAGTACACAGTAACTACAGATATCTACACGGATACACAGTAACTATATATATCCACACTGATACAAAGTAACTACAGATGTCTACAAGAGTACACAGTAACTATAGATATCTACACGGATACACAGTAACTACAGATATCCACACGGATACACAGTAACTACAGATATCTACACGGATACACCATATCTACAAATATCCACACGGATACACCGTAACTACAAATATCCACACGGATACACAGTACCTATAGATATCTACACGGATACACAGTAACTATAGATATCCACAAGAGTACACAGTAACTACAGATATTCACACGGATACACAGTAACTACAGATATCCACACGGATACACAGTAACTACAGATATCTACACGGATACACAGTAACTATATATATCCACACTGATACAAAGTAACTATAGATATCCACAAGAGTACACAGTAACTACAGATATCCACACGGATACACAGTAACTACAGATATCCACACGGGTACACAGTAACTACAAATATCCACTCGGATACACCATAACTACATATATCCACATAAATACACCGTAACTACAGATATCTACACGGATACACACTAACTACATATATCCACACGGGTACACAGTAACTACATATATCCACACGGATACACCGTATCTACAAATATCCACACGGATACACAGTAACTACAGATATCTACACGGATACACAGTAACTATAGATATCCACAAGAGTACACAGTAACTACAGATATCTTCACGGATATGCACTAACTACAGATATCTACACGGATACACAGTAACTACAGATATCTACACGGATACACAATAACTACAGATATCTACACGGATACACAGTAACTACAGATATCCACACGGATATACAATAGCTACAGATATCCACACGGATACACAGTAACACACATATCTACACGGATATACATTACTACAGATATCCACACGGATATACAGTAACTACAGATATCCACAAGGGTACACAGTAACTACATATATCCACTCGGATACACAGTAACTACAGATATCCACACGGATACACACTAACTACAGATATCCACATGGATACACAGTAACTACATATATCTACACCGATACACAATAACTACAGATATCTACACGGATACACAGTAACTACAGATATCTACACGGATACACAATAACTACAGATATCTACACGGATACACAATAACTACAGATATCTACACGGGTACACAGTAACTACAGATATCTACACGGGTACACAGTAACTACAGATATCCACACGGATACACAATAACTACAGATATCTACACGGATACACAATAACTACAGATATCTACACGGATACACAATAACTACAGATATCTACACGGATACACAATAACTACAGATATCTACACGGGTACACAATAACTACAGATATCTACACGGATACACAGTAACTACAGATATCCACACGGATACACAATAACTACAGATATCTACACGGATACACAATAACTACAGATATCTACACGGATACACAATAACTACAGATATCTACACGGGTACACAGTAACTACAGATATCCACACTGATACACAATAACTACAGATATCCACATGGATACACACTAACTACAGATATCTACACGGATATACAATAACAAGATATCGACACGGGTACACATTAACGACAGATATCCACACGAATACTCAGTAACTGCAGATATCCACACGGATGCACAGTAACTACAGATATCTACACAGATACACATTAACTACAGATATCTACACGGATACACAGTAACTACATATATCCACACAGATATACAATAACTACAGATATCCACGCGGATACACAGTTACGACAGATACCCATACGGATATACAGTAACTACAGATATCCACACGGATACACAATAACTACAGATATCTACACGGATACACAGTAACTACAGATATCTACACGGATACACAGTAACTACAGATTTCCACACGGATACACAGTAACTACAGATATCTACACGGATACACAGTAACTACAGATATCTACACGGGTACACAGTAACTACAGATATCCACATGGATACACAGTAACTACAGATATCTACACGGATACACAGTAACTACAGATATCTACACGGATACACAGTAACTACAGATATCCACACGGATACACAATAACTACAGATATCTACACGGATACACAATAACTACAGATATCTACACGGATACACAATAACTACAGATATCTACACGGGTACACAGTAACTACAGATATCCACACTGATACACAATAACTACAGATATCCACATGGATACACACTAACTACAGATATCTACACGGATATACAATAACAAGATATCGACACGGGTACACATTAACGACAGATATCCACACGAATACTCAGTAACTGCAGATATCCACACGGATGCACAGTAACTACAGATATCTACACAGATACACATTAACTACAGATATCTACACGGATACACAGTAACTACATATATCCACACAGATATACAATAACTACAGATATCCACGCGGATACACAGTTACGACAGATACCCATACGGATATACAGTAACTACAGATATCCACACGGATACACAATAACTACAGATATCTACACGGATACACAGTAACTACAGATATCTACACGGATACACAGTAACTACAGATTTCCACACGGATACACAGTAACTACAGATATCTACACGGATACACAGTAACTACAGATATCTACACGGGTACACAGTAACTACAGATATCCACATGGATACACAGTAACTACAGATATCTACACGGATACACAGTAACTACAGATATCCACATGAGTACACACTAACTACAGATATCTACACGGATACACAGTAACTACAGATATCTACACGGATACACAATAACTACAGATATCCACATGGATACACAGTAACTACAGATATCTACACGGATACACAGTAACTACAGATATCTACACGGATACACAATAACTACAGATATCTACACGGATACACAGTAACTACATATATCTACACTGATACACAGTAACTACAGATATCCACACGGATACACAGTAACTACATATATCAACGCAGAAGAAAAGCTTACGAACGGGCACTTTTAAATATAAAAATTAGAACTTTAAAGCCTGGTATTTTGTTTTACAATCCTCTACTTTTCGCGATGGATTCTCCATGAAGGTACCCCACACCGTTCCGTTCTGGAAAATAACATTAGCCGGAAAATGGCTTTCAAAAGTTTTGTCATTACTATTAAGTACCTTGTACTAATTTCATAAAATACATTGTACGTCCAGGTATTTTATTTACAGTTCGGTTTCAAAAGTTTAACATAATACGCTTTTAATCATAATAATTCCATTCAATAATCTAATGTAAATAATACTATTCATTAGAATTAAAATCTCTCGATCATATTCGCAAAATTAATTTATAAAATACAATCATACATAGTTTGTTTTTTTTAGCTCATCTAACTTAGCTCAAGTATAGAGTTCCCTTTGAACTGATTTCTTCGGATTTAAGATTTTAAAGTTTGTGGAAAATAATATTTCTTAGTTTGTTTTCTTTTGTTGTGCTTGTCACCCCATTGATTTGTCAACAGAGTTTGAAGACTACTTTATGCCACAAGAAAATGTACCGTATAAAAGACACTTGTTCAGAAATAGGACTCGGAAACCATACGAGAGAGTTGATCAGCATTTAAGATGTTTCATGCAACGAGTTGGGTTTTGTAAATTTGGAGATCAAGCTAATGAACAAGTTCGAGACTAAGTGATATAAAGGTACTCTAGATCTGCTAGGGACTATTGCTAGAGCTCTTGAGTCCAGTGAGAAGCAGGCACGGCCTATTGCTATTGGGAGCAGCATGAAAACGGAAACAGATTCTGCAAATTATGTGAAGTCACGTGGTACTAAGACACAGGAATTCTCGTCACATCAGCTAAATAGATGCGATAGATATGGCAACATATCGACAGATCCTAAGTGCCCTGCCAAAGATAAGGAATGCCATAAGTGTCACAAAGTTGGCCATTTTGCAAAAGTGAACAGAAAACAGATAAAACTTCTATGCGTAATTCAGCAAGAAATAATGTAAACCTTGTGGACAAGAGTGATTCTGATGAAGAATATGTTTTTACTTTAAACAGTGACAACCAAACGAGCACCATTTCAGTAACTGTAGGGGGAATACCCACAGACATTATCATAGACTCAGGAGCAAGCTGCAGAACACCATTTCAGTAACTGTACGGGGAATACCCACAGATATTATCATAGACTCAGGAGCAAGCTGCAACTTAATTAGCCGCATTTAGTGGGAAAGACTTCAGAATGAATTGTAAGTCAAAGAAGTGCACAAAGAAACTGCTTGTCTTTGGAAGTAAAATGCCTCTGGTCGTTACTGGAAGCTTTAAAGCAGAAGTGTCTGTTGGAGAGTTTACAGATACGGCAGAGTTCATTGTTATTGAAGGACAAGGACAGGGCATTCTTGGAAAAAAGATACTGCAGTGAGACTAATCGTTTTAAGACTTGGACCTTATCATTTCAGGGAGTGTCTTGCTAGAACATTAAAAAGATGTGTTCACAGGGAGCGAAAAACTTGAAAAGAACTTTCAGTTGCAGATTCCGATTGAAAAATCAGTTAAAGCAATAGCTCATAGACTCCGACAGGTACCGTTCATCCTTAAGGACAAGATTGAGAAAAAGTTGCAAGAACTTCAGGATATGGATATAATCGCGAGAACGGAGTGACTAACTCCATGGTTAGTCCAATAGTTGCGGCACCAAAGCCAAATGGAGACATCAGATTATACATCGACATGCGACAAGCGAATACAGCAATTCTTTGCTAGTGTCTTCCTTGACGAAGTTCTCCAGAATCTGAACTGCAATTACGTGTTTAGCAAATTAGACCTGAATCTTGCATTTCATCAGATAGAGTTGTGTGAGGAATCCAGGAGCATTACAACACTTGTATCCCCAAAAGGACTTTTCAGATATACTAGTAAACGCGACCAGTTGTGCAGTCAGGTACATTTTGATGGCATTGTTATTTATGGGGCAACCAAGAAAATCGTGATAGAAATCTAGGACTCTTGCAGAGACTTAGGGGAAAGGGTTTAACTCCCAATTTCTGAGTTGCCCAATAGTTATTTCCTTTTATCCACGCAGTGGATACAAATACTTATCGCTGCGTTCATATATTACCTAAAGGATGATTGCCAGATGTCATGCAACTACCCGAACTGCAGGGACACACAAATTTAATAAGTTTACGAGTATTTGATAGTAAAATAGCTTAGATAAAAACCGATAGTCACCATCTTTCTTTGTTTAAAGAATCACTCATGTAGAAGAGGAACTAAATGATAATTTCATATTCAACTTAATGGCCTAATTCAAACAAACCATTCTTGATGTGGTCAGTTTAATGTATACCGATGGCTGATATAAACAAAATTTACGCTTTCATAACTTTTGTCCTTATTTACATAGCCTATCTATACCTGCTATGTCCAGGGGTCCGTGTTTGCTCACCTCTTTATTTAGTATTCCTTATAGCAGTTATGAGATTGATCAAGTTGTTCATCATTTCCGCCTTTCATGTATATATATTGTACCCTCTCAAGCGTTCAACAGATAACTGAACGTACCTCCATCACAAAAGAGCTGATACTTCGGAAATTGCGTATTTATCCGATATAGAGTTCATAGGTCATATGTTGTCAGTGAGAGAGGAATTCGTCCAGAGAACTCCAAGATTGAAGCAGTAACTGAAGCAAGAAAACAGTATAAGAAATAAGGAGTATCCTTGGTTTAGTGAATTTTTGATTTATTCCTGATATGGCGATATTGATAGAACTCTAAGGCCTTCAGGAGGCTAACAAAGCAAGGTGTTAAATTTGACTGGGGAGTAGAACAGGACAATTTGAAGAAGTTGACGAATGCAGAAGCTTTAAGATATTTTCCACTGGCGCGAAAACTCAAGTTAATCATGGACGCAACTCGGAGTTGTGTGAACATAGACCCAACATGGAGAAAAATGTGTAATTTCATATACAAGCCGTAGTCTGACAGGTGTTGAAAAACGATATTCTCAAACAGAGGAGGATCTTGGAATCATATGGACATGGGGAACGTTTTCATATGTATTTTACAGTATTGACTTCGAACTCCTTACAGACCAAAGACAACTGCAATACATTTATTCAGGCAGCATCCCATCCTCGTCTTAAGTTTCTCACCGGATAACACACACTAGTTCTAATACAAACTAGACGCTAAGACAGCTTCCAATACGCGTGCTTTTGATAACAGTTCATTCATTAGGCGAACAGGCACAATTTCTCCACCTTTCAAGGCTTTGACTAAAGTTCGACCAACTACCGCACTATCCGTCTCTTAAAATTTGTCCTCACTTCTTGGAGGAATGAGAATGCGGTTAGCAGCAGTGACACGATAGGAACCTATGGTTCCCTGGCAAGACACTTCACAATTCTCATCATTCAGTTGTAATGTATTGGTTTTCAGATTCATTGTTTGTTATCTTCACCTTTCATTGATAACGCTATTTCCCTTCTCGAAGAAATCAATGCCAAGTATTTCATCGAGCGAGATAATAGTATCTTTTGCTGAAATGAGTGTTTCAAATTTGCCCACCAAGGTGCAAAATTCTTCATTCCCGTACTGAGGTAACGTAACATAACAGAGACAAACTTAAGTTGTCAAAACAGATAGTGACAGTTCCATCGCCAAATGCTCGGCATCAGATGTGAATGACACGGGTCATCGGATACCTTAAAAACGCATGTCCCGTGTCACAGTAGGTGTGTCACGCTAAAGAACCCTGAACTGCTCAATGGCCGTAAGCGCCGAACATAGGACTAAATTTGAAGCCCTTCATCGGTATTGGTGATGTCTCCATATGAGTGATTATCGAGGGGGACGTTAAACAAGATACAATCAATTCTCCGACGATTGACCCTTCTTACAATAATAGCAAACCACGCCATCATTGCACTTTCTGCCTGTTTGTATGGGAGGTATCTGTGTCCAAGCTCTATCACGAACTTACCTTTTCAATCTATATACTTTACTTTGTAATTTCCTCCTCAAATCTACTACTTCCGTTATCTGCGCAGGTTGTGTGCTACTAACATTATCAATCATGCGCAAATCACCTCACTTTTCTGTCTTGTAATACGCATCAAGCTCTACCGCAAGCCTGATGGCATCGTTAAGGTTCCCGAGTCTGCTCTGGTTGACACACAGGCGCATATTAGTATCTGAGTCGACCAATGCATCTTTCCCAACCGTCTCTCATACTTCATAGGGTGCAGTCGGATAGGCCAAGCAAGTTAATCTTCAGATTCCCGTCCTAATTCTGATACATATGTACTGTCTCAGACGCTTCCTGTCAGCTTTCTTTTATTTGTGCACGGTAAAGTTCTGTCGGATTTGATGGCACAAACTTTAACCAGTAGATCAAACTGCCGTCCCGTTTCCGACGACAAATTTCCAAGTACACCTTGTGTGGCTACTCTTAACGACACTGCTAAGTTAAGTCCTTTCTCTTTCTCAGACCAATTATTGAAGTCGGCGCATGCGTCAAATTGAGATCTGTAGTCCAACTATGAATGGCTTTCATCAAATGTTGCAGGTTCTATATTGCATCTTGAGCCCTTGCTGCTTACATCTGCAATCTGTTTCTCGCCTAAGAACGGATGATTTTCGTGCCGCATATTCCATACCATGCGTTTTGCGTCATCCTTAGCATTTACATGCTGAACCATCGCATCTTCATAATCTCATCTGATTTCGCTGCACGTTGCACTCGTTTTCTTGCTTGTTGTACGAGGCAACTAAATGGGGCGGTCCTTCGGATGAGACCGCAAAAACCGAGGTCCCGTGTCACAGCAGGTGTGGCACAATGAAGATCCCTCCCTGCTCAAAGGCCGTAAGCGCCAAGCATAGACCTAAATTTTGCAGCCCTTCACCAGCAATGGTGACGACTCCATCTGAGCGAAAAATTCTAGAGTGGGATGTTAAACTATGTATAATCAACCAACCAACCTGATCTGCACTTGCTCCAACGATTGTATGAATTCCTGAGTCGCTCGCTTGCGCTCTCTGAGCCAGATGTGTTGAATGAAAGGTGAAGATGTTTACTCATCCTAGGTACCTTATCCCACCTCTGGTATATCAAGGGGCCCGTGATTGCCCAACTCTCTATTTTGTATTTCTAATACAAGTTATGAGATTGATCAAAGTTCGCTATCTTCACCTTTCATCCAATTCTTATGTGATTGGAGCGCACGCGCTTCCGCAACAGAAATACAATTCTGTTTACCAGCCGACAGATCTTTTAACAAACAAGCCCTCGAAAGCCCCAAAAAGGCACAGCAGGTCTTTCTTAAACAAGTTTTCCGCTTACTTAACCAAGACTGCCAACATCGAACTGACAGAAATTTGCTTATACACTCTTTAGTCACGTGACTACTTAAAGACCCAATTTTAAGTTAACACCCCCAAATTGTAAGATACCTGTCAATCAAATATTTAACAATAGATCTCAGGCGGAGTGACATCTGCAGACACTGTGGTCTGGAGCTACCCCAGAGAGGTGTTTTGATAACAATAACAGCCAGTATCTACAGGTGTTATTTAGATCTTGAGGAAGCCCTGTATACCTGAGTTTTGATAGCATTGATCTGTCCACAACTGCTATTTTCTTGTAATTCAATTGTTTTTAAAAAGACCCCTGAACAGAATAAATTACACAATCAGAAATCAAACAATAATTAGCACAATAATTTCTAAAACTTGTAACTTATTGAAATAATTTATGTCATCAATTTATGATACCTCTATATTTATAACAGAAATTATTCATTGAGTCAATGACTGAGAGAGAGAGAAAAAGAGGGGGTGGGTGTAGAATGTGTGTCAGCTACTCTTAGGAATACAACCATTATTCAAACACTATGACCACAGAAACTCTACAGAGGTTCCTGAGACAGGTCCTGTGTATATCAAAACTATATAAAAAAAAATTAAAAAGCAGGGACAGGTAGATTTCTACCATATTCTCTTTCTGTGTATGTCTTTGAGTGCCATGGGATATAGCAATTAACACTTTCATAGACCCTGGTCACTCCAGGTAAATAACATCTGTTTAGATTAGGCTCCGCCTACATTTTCACTGACCGTATGGTCATGAGATGGGTCTTTAAGAGATTCTAAAATTCGGAAGCAATTGTCGTTTGCGCTGAATTGTATCTTTCCTTTTCCTTTTTTTATGTCAAGTACGTATTTTAACTCTAACAGATGAGAGTCATGAAAGCTGCAGATTTCCAATTTTGTCTGTTAATGTTCCGCGGTCTTACTACTATGGGGCGCCAAATTGAAGATATCATCAATTCATTTAATGCGCGTAACAATTCAGTGAAAATTATCTTTAAATAAGTAATGATATCTTAAATTCTGAATTGCTGCGATCATTAATTGAATTGTTAATAGCATTAATTAATCTGCTGATTGATGAACACTATAATGAATATTTGCTCTCTTAAATAAATTGATGATATCAACAACTGAATTAACGCACGCATCTATTCAATTAATGAGCTCAGTAATTGAATTCCTGCTCTGTCCAGTTGAATTGTAGCGTGTATCAATTCAGTTAATGTGCGCAATAATTGAATTATTGCTCTCTTTAATTGAATTAATGATGTTATGAATTCAATTCATGCGTGCAATAAATCTTTTAGCGAGAGAATTAAACAATTGGAGATATTTTCAATTCAACATATCCACAATATTGAATTAATGATCTCTTTAATTGAATTGTAGCTATCTTTAATGTGGGCATTGATTCCATATACAAAAGCGTTGTAAATAATCAAACAGGTCTTCAATTTAATCAAAGGGATCAAGAAATCATTTGTACCCTGCTCTAAATTCCACCACATTGTTGCGCGCATCAATTGAATTGATGAGCTCTTATCAATTGGATTGATGCACATATCAATACAGTTATTGCGCGCATTAATTGAATTGATATGCGCATCAAATGAATTGATGAAAGCAATAATTGATTTGATGTTCGCAACAATTCAATTATTGCGCGCAATTTACAAGAAAGATATCTTCAATTACTTGAGTTTAGGTTAATTTGGCACTCCATATATTACGCCTTGTATAACCGCTTATTATGCCTTTGTTTTGTGTTATTACGCCTTTGTTTCGCGTTTTAACACCTTTCATTCGCTTAATTAAGGCTTTCATTCACCTTATTATGTCTTTCTTTTGTGTAATAACCTTTTTACATTAAATATTACGCTTTTAAAATCTCTCTCTCTCTCTCTCTCTCTCTCTCTCTCTCTCTCTCTCTCTGAAGGTACTTAATGTATAATGAAAGGAGACTGAAGATTTTTTGTGTGATTTGAATGGAAATACGAGGGCGAGTCAATTAGTAACCAGCCTAACTTATTTCCAGTTGAGATCCACCTCTTCTTTTTCGGTGGAATTACCCTCTAGTATGAGGCACTTAGACCAACGGTGTTCAAGTGCCATCAGCCCAGAACTGAAAAGGTCAGAGTCCTTTCCATTGACCCACTCCTTAACTGCCGTCACGACTTCTTCGTCAGACCGGAAATGACATCCATGGATATCTTTTTTCAAGTTTGGGAATAGGAAGAAGTCACTAGGAGCTAGGTCAGGCGAATAGGCAGAATATGGTATTAATTCATACCCGTTTCGCTCTACAGCATTCATTGCAACTTTGCAAGTGTGGTCTCTCGCGTTGTCATGTTGCAGCAAAACACTTTTAGAGAGTTTAACTCGACGTTTTGCACGGATAGTGGTTCTCAGCTGGTCTAACAAGTTTGCATAGTACAATCCAGTTATTGTACTTCTCTTGGGTAAAAAGTCCAACATAATAATGCCTTAAATTGCATCCTAAAATACTGTGGCCATCACCTTGCCAGCAGATGGTTGCGTCTTGAACTTCTTTGGCCACGGGGACCCAGGTCCTACCCACTGACAACTCTGAGTTTTATTCTCTGGCTCATAATAACGAACCCAAGTCTCATCTACAGTCACCAGACGCAAAAGAAAATCATCTTTTGACATAAGACGCTTCAATAAGGCGCTGCATACTGATGTTCTGGTTGCCATCTGCTCATCGCTAAGGGATCTGGGAACCCAACGGGCTGTTAGTTTGCGCATACCTAAACGACCATGTAAGATTGTTGAAACGCTACCATGTGAAATGCCTAATGCCTTCGCTATTTATCCCACCTGAATTCGCCTATCAGAGTATACCAGATTCCGAACTTTCTTGCACATATATTCTTTGTCAGTGGCATCCAGTGGGCGTCCAGACCTGGCTTCATCTTTTAAAGACGTTCTACCGCGTTTGAATCCCCCTACCCAGAATTAATCTGAGCATAAGATGGCACAGAAGACCCATAAACATCGGCTAACTCGCCGTGTTTTTCCTTGCCTGTTTTACCTTTTAAATACAACTACCGAATTATAGCACGATGCCGATACTCAACTTTAGATGAAAGGCATGCCTTTGCATCACTAGCCATGTTTGACATTCAATGTCTTATTAAAGAATGACTCGATACGCGTGCAATTTTGTACCCAGGTATAAAACATGTATTGAAACAAGGCATGAAAATCGTGACCGTCTCGGTCAATCGGAAATGGGATTGGCTGGTTGCTTATGGACTCGCCCTCGTACATATCTATAAATGTATATGTTTTATTGTTAAATAATACCGGTAATAAAAGTGAAGTAGATCAAATTAACATGACTGTTTAATGACTAGAAGCCGATCTTTTTGCATTTGAGACTTTTTAAAAGAGTTATCCGCCCTTGGTATAAAAATCCAATTTTCTAAAAATATGTGCGGTAAATGATTAACTTTATTTCATTTTTTCATAAAGAGAAAGTTTGTGTAACTAATTTGTTATATAGAAAATATAATTTCTTTTTAAGATATTTTGATAAAACATGCTCTTCCCATATACATGTACTCTGAACAGTGTAAAATTCTAGGTGAAATAAATCAAGCAGTAATCAAAATTTTGTAAATTCCCAAGGTGGATTATTTTTGATTGATAAATCCTTCAAAATGATTCCAGGATTACAATAATCCCACCATTCATTTATTAGATACAAAATAATTGAATACATGTACATCATGGTATTCAGTGTATAACGACCATATTTCATATCTGGCTAAAACATGAGCAAACATCTTACAATCTACATTTGTTAGGCGTACTGGTCTATAGTTTTTTTTAAATTTTCTTTTTCTTTCTGTCCTGTTTTATAAATTAGTGATAATTGTTTCTCTCTAAGAAAAAGGCATTAAATTAAAGATGCATAGTATAGATCTTCTATTTCATTACAAAATACTTTATAGAATTTTACTGGCAGTCCATCCTGACCAGGAGATTTTTTTCAAGCAATTGACAGAGTTTTTGGTGGGTTTTTTTTTTTTTTTTTTACATTCTAATAAAGTTGGTATCATGTCACATGTTTCTTTTTCATCAGTTGGAATTTTTTCACAGTCTACATTCAGTAAATAGTTTTCAATGTCAGCTGTGGATATTATGATGCAAATAGAATTATAGGACGTGAACAAAGTGCAAATGCTAAAGGGAGATATGTAGGAGAGAATGCACGATTAATATTGGATATATTTGAATACTGTATAATAAATGACCAAGATGGCATATTACTTTTTCTTGATTTTGAGAAAGCGTTTGACTCGGTAATATGTTTATTAGAATGATAAAAACCCTTTATAATAAACCAATATTCAAAATTAAAAATAACGGATGGCTGTCAAATTCATGCTCAATGCAAAGAGGTACAAGGCAAGGATGACCTGCATCAGCTTATCTTTCTATTTTTGTCTTACTACTAGCTATCAAAATTAGAAATGATGATGTTGTACATGATTTGATTTTAGAATGAAAATGGTAAAACAAATCTTCAAATCTTACAACATGCAGACGACTGCACAAATTTCTTAAGCGAACCAAATTCACTAAAGAAAGCTCTAGAGATCCTATATGAATTTAGCAATGTTGCAGGACGTAAGCTGAATTTAGATGAAACAAAATGTCTGTTGACTGGTTTATACTCTGAATGACATTATATTTATGGAGTAAAAATTGAGAATGTCAAATTACTATTTTGTATTGCTTATAGGAGTTATGAGATTGATCACTGTTCGTTATCTTCACCTTGGAGTATATCTTGGACATGATAAAGACGCATGCTATACAAAAAACTGGATGGAAGACGAAGATAACGAACAGTGATCAATCTCACAATTCCTATAATACAATACAAAATAGATAGTTGGGCAAACACGGACCCCTGGACACACCAGAGGTGGAATCAGGTGCCTAGGAGGAGTAAGCATCCCCTGTCGACCGGTCACATCTGCTGTGAGCCCTATATCCTGATCAGGTAAATGGAGTTATCAGTGTTCAAAACCAGTGTGCCAAGAACGGCCTAACAATCGGTATAATTTAAACATATTTTTTGAGAAACTCAATAGGATCGGGCAACAGGCATAGCCTATGTAGGCCCTCTCCCAAATACAAAGGTCAAGTACAAAGGTTTGATTGATAAACAGGATTCTTTGAAGATGTGACAATATTGTAATGAGGTTTATAGGAAAATAGTTAATAAGAGTTTTGTTGAATTTTGCTATGAAATGATTTTTTATAGATCAACATGTTCTACACATGCACAAAAATAATGTAAATAATATGCAAAATTAACTTTGCATGCTATTTATGATAAGAGAATACTTTTAGATATGAAATTAAAATAACAGATATACATGTATGTGGTCCACATTTTCAGACTCAAAACCTACATAAATCCACTGAATTTTAGGAATAGCACGTGCTCCTCTACAATACGCCTACATGTCCAACTTGACCCTTTGCATTTGACCCAATGATAAGTTGTATTGGCAAACTTGGTCGATATATCGATCATAGAATTTGCGAAATGCTGACTTTAAGCGAGGCTGTTGAAACATCATCAACTTGTTTGTCAGTAGCCTGCCTCAATTCTAAAACTGATCATACGCAGAAGAAGTTCTTGCTTATCGAATCACTTGAGAGATATGAACACCATATGCAGGTGATAATGGAATATTGCTACAGAAATATGAGAAGTTGACGATGGAGAAGCTGAGATCATCCCGTATGTCATAAAGTTGAGTTGTTAGTTTGCCGTTAATATCTACTTTTAATAAAATATCTAAGTATGAAGCAGAAGTGGACGACTCTGTGGTGTCTTATTTCGAGTTCACGGGGATATATCGAATCGACATATAAATGAAAATGATTATTATTAATAGATAATACGTCGTAGATATAACTAAATGTCGAATTGAAGGCCACAGCAAGAGATGTGTTATTCTCACGTAGAAGTTTTTTTTAATAAATTTTGCTTCAGAAGAATATAAAAACGGGTCAGCTAATAAAGGATAAGTAAATTAGAAAAACTACAACCAAAAAAAATATTAAAAGACGAAACTTAACTATCTTTGGAAAATGTACGACTTTAAATACACTGGCAATATCTGAATTGATTTATAATGTCTTTATTTTGCCTAATCCTAATCCCGAATTTTTCAAAAAGATATCACAAATTTATAATCTTTTATGGAAAAATAGAGATAGAATAAAAAGAAATACACTCATCGGGGAAAAAAATTGAACAAGGCGGTATAGGAATTGTTGATATTGAGGGTAAACTAGCTGCAAAAGCTTCTTGGATAAAGAGAATATAAGATAAAGAAAGTACTACACAAAAATTACTAGATAAAATATTTAAAAAGATAAATCCGTCAGTGAAAGAAATTATAAAAACAACAGATTATAAATTTTTGGATAGTGATTTATACAATAACACTATACCACAATTCTACGGTGAAGTTTTCACAGCATTCAACAAATGCAAAAAATATAAAGACATGACTACACTGAAAAGAGAGGAATTCTTGTCTGAACTTATTTGGAATAATGATTTATTTCAATATAGATCCAGACCTCTATTCTTTATAAACTGGATAAAAAGTGGGATTCTGTATGTTAAAGACTTATTCAATGATGATATAGACACGCATGATTTAATATATTTTACAAATAAAGTGGGTGGGGGGATAATATAATTTGTGAATACTTTATGCTAAAACATGCCACTAGATTATACAGAAATGTTTTTGATTCCACTTATGCAAAGTATGTAAATAACTTGATAAGAAATTATTTTTATTAAAGGACAGAAGTGTAAGGTCAGTGAAATATCTAAGCAGTGATTTTTATTACTTTATATCTTTGAATTCAAAATTCCATAAACATGAAAAAGGGGAGGAGGGGGTCAGAATATCTTACAAATGTGTTTGGAAAAATATCTATATATCCAAAATAGAACACATATACGAAATAAAAGTTGCAGAATTCAACAACAAATTATTACACTGTACTTTATGTAATAATTCTAGTGTTAGTAAATGGAACAAAGATGTTTCTTCTTTATGTGAATGCTGTCAGTTTGTGGAAGATATTGAGTACCTTTAATTCACATGTAAATTTACAAGAAATGCATGGAAGAAAATAGATTGGCATTTTCTTGAAATTTTATATCACTCGGGAAAAAACATAGTATTGGGATTCTACAATGAAATAAATAAAAAAAAAAAATACTTTAAATAACATGATATCCTTTATTTCTTTCACAATCTATAAATACAAAAGAAATGTTAACACTGTTAATATGTCTGAGGAAAACCTTCGAATGACACTGAATCAGTCTCTCCATGCAAAACAATGTCCTAAGAAAGGCAAACAAAATTATAGATAATTTTTATCTGGACGCAAGTAACTGTCTTTAAGGGGAAAAATATATACATCTAAATGATATACATACTTGTGCATAGATGTAGGATTACAATGAATTATGTTACAAGATAATAGAAAGCTATCCAGTGTATAGAGATACAGTCCCTCAACACTTTGTTTACCTGAGGGCAATGTTGGACTGTGAATAAGGTGTGTCCTACAGGTAGACCTTGGTGGCTTTCGTATATCGTTTATATATAATGCTTTCATATTTCATTTATGTATAATGTACATTACTTCATGGCTTTCTTATATCATTTATATTTATGTATCAATTTATTTAGTACATTATTACATATATGTATGATTCTGATAATTTGTGGATAATACGAGTAGAAAGCAACCTGCAGTCATGCTATCGAAGACATCTTAGGACCAAGATATATCTTACGATAAACTTAGGATGTGTCTTAGTCCTAAGTGAGGCCACCGAATCCATCCTAACTTAAGATATATCCTAAGATTTCTTCTAAAGTTAAGACATATTATTTATATATAATGTCATATTTATATAAAATGTCATATATCATTTATAGAAAATGTCATATACCATTTATATATAATGTCATATACCATTTATATATCCGTCAAATGGTTGTATGATGCGCACAGTGCAGTGTGTTGTAGTGTTTGTGCTTGTCGCTCTCGCTTTCAGCTATGCCATTGCCTAGCACCCTTGTGTTGCGAAAGTGGTAGCAGATTATGTCAGCCTCCCATGTCAATTATAGCCTCTCGTACAGCAAGACCTATGTGACCAGATATGGACTCCTCCTCGAGGTGACGGATGGTAAACTGGGTACCTCACAGTCCCAGGCTGAACCACAGGGTCTCGGAGGTGACTAGGCCCCCAGATGCACGACATGCATGGCCCACCGGTGTGTGGATATACCCTGGTGTCTGCAAACCTAGTCCCAAGCTATGGGTAAATAGTCGGCTAGATGAGGACCGTTAACCTTGGATTGGTAACCTATCTACGAGAGAAAACTCTACACAAATCCGGGCAGATCTCGACTCGTGAGCCCTGAAAGGTAACAGATCTATAGGAAGGAAACCTAGACGCAAACTCCTGGTCCTCCTAGGTGGGGGTTGGGCATGAGGCTAATAACATCATCTCTTAAAAACAGCCTTATTACATAAATCAATACAAGAAATCAAAATACAGCAGGAATCCTCGAGGAAACGAGTTGTTTAGGTTTAAACAACATTATGAATGTTCAAGGAGAAAGCCCACAGAGGGAGTACTTATGCAGGAATTAAAGCCTCATGGATCCCCAAAAAACCATCAAGCTTGGCACGTGGAACGTAAGGACCATGTACCAAGTATCAAAAACAGCCCAGGTCATCAAAGAAATGGAAAGATATCAAGTTTCTATCATGGGAGTTAGTGAATGTAGATGGACTGGATCAGGAAAGACTGTCTCAAACGGCCAGGAAGATCAGACAATCAACATATGGAAGGAGTTGCAATTATCATGAATAAAAAAAGTTCAAGAAGCTTGATAGAGTGGGAGCCTGTAAACGAAAGACTTATAAGAGCTCGCTTCAATTCCATCTATGCAAAGATCACGGTAATCCAGTGTTATGCTCCAACAAATGATGCAGAAGACGACATCAAAGATGCTTATTATGAAGCTCTTTTAGCACAGATTAACAAAACACCTCAGCATGCTGTATTACTAGTTATAGGAGACCAAAATGCAAAAGTAGGCAGCGACAACAGCCAACATGAAAGGTATATGGGTAAAAAATAGTGTTCCAAGTGTGTTGAGACAGCCATTTCTTGTCGCTCTTTTTTCAAAGGATTTGGCAAAATGAATGCGAATGGAGAAAGACTGTCAAATATGTGCTCATCAAATGGGGTTGTAATAGGTGGAACTTTATTCAAACATAGAGATATCCACAAGATAACATGGTACTCACCAAACAACCAAAAATCAGATCGACCATGTAATTATTAATGGAAAATGGAGAAGATCACTCCTCGATACAAGATCCTACAGAAGAGCAGATGTAAATAGCGATCACTGTCTTGTGGTTGCCAGACTGAGACTCAAACTTAAGAAAACATCAGATGCAAACAAAACAAGCAGAAAGATCATTGATATTAAACGTCTTAATGATCATGAGGTACAAAAGAAATTCTGCATAGAGTTGAGGAATAGATACAGAGCATTAGAAAATCTTGAACCAGATGAAGATCAATCTTTGGAAAGTAGTTGGGAGAACGTCAAACAAATCTACCAGCAGACTGCAGAAAAAGAAAAAACCCAAACAATTGGATACCGTAAAAAGAGCGACAAGAAATGGCTGTCTCAACACACTTGGAATACTATTGAAGAAAGAGCAAAACTGAAAGAGAAAGCCCTAAACAAAAAGTCACCAAGACTCAGAGAAAACTTACAGAAGGTTACAGTGAGAAAGACAAAGAAGTTAAAAAATCAACAAGAAAAGATAAACGTACCTACATTGATAAGTTGGCAGACGAAGCAGAGAAAGCAACTTCTAAATGTGACCTAAACACCGTATATAAAATAGCTAAAGAACTATGTGGAAAGTCCACCCAAATTCCACCTGTGAAAAGTACCGATGGCAAAGTGATAACAACACAGAGAAGAATCAGAACGATGGCTCCAACATTTTAAAGATGTTCTTAATAGCCAGAGCCAACTACAGTATTTGAGGGGATACAACAACAAAATGACCTCAATATAAACACTGGACCACCATCAAAAGAAGAAACAGCCAAAGCCATCAAATCAATGAAATCTGGTAAAGCTTCGGGCATAGATAGAATTCAAGCTGAACTACTTAAAGCTGATCTTACAACATCCACAGACATAATGTACAACCTTTTCAATACCATCTGGATAAAAAATGAGATCCCAAAAGACTGGTCAAAAGGCTTAATTGTAAAACTTGCCAAAAAGGGGGACTTGGGAAATTGTGACAACTGGAGAGGCATCACCTTGCTCTCAGTCTCGAGCAAAAGTTTTCTGCAAAATACTCCTCAATAGGATAGATGAAGAACTGGATATTATCCTACGACAAGAGCAAGCAGGATTTAGAAAAGGGAAAGGTTGCATAGACCAAATTTTTGCACTGAGAAACATTATTGAACTGTCAATTGAATGAAAAACACCTCTCTATATGAATTTCATTGACTTTAAAAAGGCCTTTGATAGTATCCATCGGGACACTCTTTGGAAAATAGTAAGAGCTTATGGTGTGCCAGAAAAGATAGTGACCCTCACGAAATGTTTTTACACAAAATTTGAATGTGCAGTTCTACTCAACAACAAAGAAACTGACTGGTTTGCCGTGAACTCAGGAGTAAGACAGAGTTGTATTATCTCGCCTATATTGTTCCTTATTGCCATCGATTGGGTCATGAAGAAAACAACAGGTGGCTCAAAAAGAGGGATTACATGGTCAATTTTCTCCACCTTAGAGTACCTTGATTTTGCTGATGACATTGCCTTACTGTCATCTCGGCATGATCATATACAAGAAAAGACACAAAGACTCAGCCATTTTGCAAGCCAAGTAGGACTCCAACTGAACGCAAATAAAATTGAAGAAATGAGATTTAATGTGACATCTTCAAGTAGACTGAAAGTCAATGGTAACGAGATCAAGCAAGTAGAGAAATTTGCTTACCTAGGATCAGTGGTAAGCACCGAAGATTCTACACAAAAGGACATAAAAAAACAGACTATCAAAAGCAAGAACAGCCTTCAACAAGTTACGACCTATCTGGAAATCAAATCAATATAGCAGGAAAACTAAAGTTAGATTATACAACAGCAATGTAAAGTCAGTACTAATGTATGGAAGTAAATGCTGGAGAGTCACCAAAACAGACACGAGATCATTATCAAGTTTCCACCACAACTGCCTGAGACAAATATGCAGAATATTTTGGCCAAATATACCATCTCAAATACAAACATCCTGAAATTGACAGATTCCTCCTGCATTATCAAAGAGATACGACAAAAACGACTCCGATGGCTTTGACACGTCTTGAAAATGGATGGAACAACAATACAAAAAAGGGCTCTACGTTGGACATCACCAGGCAAAAGACCAAGGGGAAGACCCAAAAACAACCTGGCGAAAGACGGTCGAAAATGAGCTAAAGAGTCTTAACTTAACCTGGGAAGAAGCAGAGGCAAAAGCAAAAAAACAGAGCTGAGTGGCGAAGTCTTGTATTGACCTTATGCTCCGACTGGAGCGAAGAGGATACCATTTATATATAATGTCATATACCATTTATATATAATGTCATATACCATTTATATATAATGTCATATATCATTTATATATAATGTCATATATCATTTATATATAATGTATGAATTTATGTAATAGACTCTATAATGTCATTATTTCATACTTTTCCAATATCATTTTCATATACAGTATCAATTTATTTAGTACATGATTTTCATAGTACGCTATTTCATAGCTTTCCTGTACCATTTACGGGTAATTAATCATTACGAACATTATTTTGTGAGGTTAATATATAAGCTATAGTGATACATTACATTTTGAAGGGTTCATCAAATGAAAATAATCCACCATTTTAAAATATTTCTTTAGTACTGCTTGATTTATCTCACCAAGAGTTTTATTAAAATATTTTTAACAAGAAATTATATTTTCATACAAGTCTCTTGGTAGAAAGTTACATTCGTTTTCCCTTTATGAAAATATGAAACAAAATTAATAATTTACCGCACACATTTCTAGAAAATTAGATTTTTCTTATTTTTACAAATGGAAGATAACTCTTCAAAAAGTCTCAAGTGCAAAAAAAGTCAGCTTCTAATCATGTACCAGTCATCTGAATTGCATCTACTTCACTTTCATCATTATTTAACAGTAAACATATATGTTGGTTTAAATCCTTCAAAATTGTTCAATATCCTTTCGTTATATACATTGAATACCTTAATGATCCTACTAGGTTTTCGTACATATTGAAGTGCAATTTTTTCATTCAGAAATAGGCCAATCCGAAAACATGAGTTATCTTTCCTTGATCCGGAACGTAGTACGCTTGCGTAACAGTAGGTTAAGACTTCCGGGTAGTATATTCGAGAAGCGTCATTATCAACAGTGCAGAAGGCCGCAAAGATAATGCTGTATAATTTTACAGTAATCACGCCAACAAACATGTTAACGTTAGTAAAAGATCTCAATGCATAGGTTTACTTCATACACGTGAAAATAACCAACTTTGCCTGTAAAAATAATAGAAAATTAATGTTGTAAGTAGAGGAGGACACCCCCCCCCTCTCCGATAGGATGTTCTATCGTTAAACTGATGTAATTTCCTACGACGGGCCTGTCCCGAGACGCAGTAAGATTATTCTAACTAACCCCCCCCCCATTTTCCAGGATTTCACGTGTTTTATAACTGAAATTAGTATATATCATATATTGCATACATTTCCTCAGGATCTTTAGCCCGTGTTTTAATACAGTCAGATTTATAATAAAATATCAGAAGTTACTTGTTCAATATCAATGTAGTACATTCAGTGATGAAAGTTCTGCCACGATGTACGTCTAGGTATGTCGGACTGACACATCTGGATTCTGAAAATGTTCATCTCCTTCGATTGGTGAGTAAAATTTGTAAATGAAGCAGAGGCCACTGACAGATTTCCAGCTGTCTGCCCACAAATTTTATACAGTTTCAAATACAAGTATAACCATAAAGAATTTCGTCGTCACAAACCATCTTTAAACTGACATGCAATGCTTTGAAAATAAAATAACGTATAATTGAACACCCTGAATTTATAGTCGGCAAGAGTATGTACCTGTAAATACAGCCATTTTGAGTAAAATATTCGGAGTTTTACTCAAATTATTTTGTAAATTTGTGGCGAAAGGGGGTGTCTAAATCTGTCATTGCAATTTCTTTTATGACACGATACGTGCCTATACATAATCAAATAGATTTCAAGGGGGCTAAAACGAATAAAAGAGGGAAGATACAGAGACGTCAAAAGCATTGTATTAGGGGGGGGGGGTAAACTTACCTATCCCCCAGAGAGTACATTTGAGAATATGCCCTCCCCCCCCCCCTTCCGGGATCACACAGGTCTATGAAAAATAATTTATATCAGTCTAGCAATATTCAACAAAATTAATAAAAAATATTATTTAGTTACCTATTTTACTGCATTTTAAACATATCAGTTGATATTAACAATCCTAGCTTCATGCTGCAGTGTACAAAATGATTTGCACGTCCACGTCCAGGTACTTTGCAGAAAGTTACCCAATGATTGCAATCTGGTTTATTTTTGAAAGAGTCGATTTGTGTTGGTGGAATAAATTTAGCCCTGATAAAACAATGAAAGCGTTGATTTCCTATTTTAATTGATTTCTTTTATTTTGAAAAGAGGGGGGGGGGGGGATTTTACATGTATGCAAGATCTTCTCACCACAGGCACTCGACGTTTTAAATATCTATAATAAAAAAAATTGCCTACAAAATAATTATGTCAGTCGTTATTGGATACATATGTAAACAAATGAATGTCTGGGTGATTTCCAATTTAATTTTTAAAATCCCCCCTCCCCCCGAAAATCACTCCCGACTCGATCAAGAAATTCTTCTTCTTTTTTTCCATTAACATTTTCTAACTCACTCGTACAAATGATTTCAACTGTTCTCGATTTTGAACAGCGCCCATACTAATAATATATGAGCAGTCTGACTGTGTTACTACCCGGAAGTTGTCATATTCACACTAAATGTAAGAATACAAAGAGAGATAACTCACGTTTTCGGAAAGGCCTATAGGCCTAAGTTTCTGTGCCAGACAGTTACAGTGTCTACTACCTGGTAAAATCTATATGAATGGTTATATCTATATGAATGGTTATATCTATATGAATGGTTATATTTATATGAATGGTTATATCTATAGGAATGGTTATATATATATCTATAGGAATGGTTATATCTATAGGAATGGTTATATCTATATGAATGGTTATATTTATATGAATGGTTATATCTATAGGAATGGTTATATCTATATCTATAGGAATGGTTATATCTATATGAATGGTTATATCTATATGAATGGTTATATCTATAGGAATGGTTATATCTGTATGAATGGTTATATCTATAGGAATGGTTATATCTATAGGAATGGTTATACAGGGGCGGATCCAGGAATTGTGGTTACGGGGGCACCACTTTATGAGACAGGGAGTCTGGGGCGAAGCCCTGGTGGGGGCCCAGGGGGCGAAGGCCCTGGAAGCTCCTGGATTTTAGAGATTTTATAGGGCTTGAAATATATCTCCTATTTAGTCTTTTGTACTATTTTTTTATCATTTTTTTATGAGGTTAAATTAATAAAATTACGCAAATTTTAAGGGTTTTTGGAAAAAATTAAGTTCTCCCAATAAAGTAATTCAAGAAATCAATAGATTTTGTCATTTATTTCTCCGGGAGTGGAAGAAATTATTGCTTCTTACATTGTTTAGTACATTTTTCTAAACAAGATACCACGATTTACCTCAAGTTTGAAAATTTTAGAGGGGGGGGGGGGGGGGGGGGGCGCCGGCTGCGCCCCATTAAACCCGCCACGTTTATATCTATATGAATGGTTATATCTATATGAATGGTTATATCATTCTTTGGTGGATTGACATTAAGTAGGAGGCCTACATGTAAATGCATGTATATCCTCGATAGAATTTGCATCTGACATGGATGATTTTTCGCTCAAGTGCCGAATTTGCATCTGACATGGATGATTTTTCGCTCAAGTGCCAATTTAGCTCTAAAAATTTACAAACCATTGACTAGTTATTAAAACGAGAGAGAAAAAAATGCATTAGATATTGGAAGAGAAAATCATTTATTTTGTTGCTGAATTTTAAGGACATACATCATCACTCATTCATTTGTTTGAAACAATAAATGCGCATTTCCCCGTCATCCAAGATATTAGTAATCGTAAAATAATCGACCTTTGCAGGTCACATATTTCATTTACTTCATGAATATTTATTTATTTTTTTTTAATTTTAAATCGACAAGTTGAATTTTAGGAAAGTTCTAAGAGGCCCTGTGATAACGCTCTAGGCCCTAGATAGAACAACTGGATCATGCATGTACACGTGTAATATACTTGCATGCTGTATTCAGTAAGATGATTTTGAACAGTGGAATGTGATACTACAAATATTACATCTCATTACATTGTACACATTTTTTTTTCGTTTATGTTTTACAGTTGTAAGCTGTCTTGGTTGCTGGATGTACAAGAAAATCATGAAAATGTCTGTATATAGGCCTACTAACTCATAGTACATTGAGATCATTATAACTCCTTTGAAATAACGAGATACATATGTAACTAACTCGTTATATCGAGATAATTAATGCGTTATATAGAATAGAATATGATTTATTTCCAAATTAGGACCCTCTCGGGCATACAGCATACAACATGATGATACTTATTTGTATTACATGTAAGTACCATGTAGTATAGAATAGAATAGAATATGATTTATTTCCAAATTAGGGCCTTCTCGGGCATACAGCATACATATGATTGTTAACATTTCAATGTGCAATGTTTATTACAAAAAAAAAAAAAAAAAAAAAAAAAAAAAAAAAAAAAAAAATGATGATAAAAAGAAAAGAACGAAACAAGAGCAAAATATACACTATTAGTATGAGCAATGTTCATACATGAGACATTTTGAACATGATAATACTTATTTGTATTACATGTAAGTACCACTGTGTATCCTAATGCAAAAGAGTCAGAAATACTCTCAGAAAAAATATATACATGTACATAACAACACTACATGTATATATATATATCGAGATAATCAAGTCGTTATATAACGATATTACTTCAAGTACATCATCGTGAAAACTACAGGCCTGAAATGATACGGGTACAGTAATATAAAACCACAGGCACTCGACGTTTTAAATATCTAGGCTATAATAAAAAAAATTGTCTTCCTGTAAACATATTATGTTTACAGGAAGACAATTTTTTTTATTATAGATATTTAAAACGTCGAGTGCCTGTGTATAAAACAAATCAAAAATCTAAAAAAAAAAAAAAAAAAAAAAAAAAAATTAAAAGTTAAACTTCTCTTTTAAAAAAAAAAATGAATATGGCCTACATCTGCAACTATTTAGATTTTTTTTATTTTTAAAAAAGGCCTAATGTCTCGTCATGTCATAATCTTAAAATGAATTTATGACCTACAATTGTCATAAAATTGAAATAGAGTTTAATATTTTGTCAATAAGAAACGCCTCTGACCTAACCGAGCCTCCTTTACGGGAATTCCCTATGGAGACTATTTTTAAAGTATTCTGACGTATTGGGGGAAAAATCGATTGCAGGAGAATCCCTGCATTTCAGCAAAGCAGTTAGCTAGAAGAGGCGCTGAATTTTCTTATCTTCGTAAACCAGGGATGTGTTTGTATAGCAGAATATGGGAGTGAAGTTCAATTACAAGACATATCATTTTACAAGAAGTCGACTCTGATTGGTTACCCTATGGCTGATATCACACTGAAGCTGATCTGGTATCGGCTAGGGGAGAGTTTCGACAAAATGGCGAATGCGGGCCAGGGAATTACGGCTTGGTTGTTTTCAGACTGGGACGACAATTTGCTGGATGTTTTGCTTTTCGGATGGATAGGATGGGCAGTGTTAGTTGTTATGATTGTCAATGCAGTGCTGACATTTTTCGGGCCTCTGAAACCCCGCGATAGTTGGGACCGCAGTACCACCGGGGTTACAGGGGCGATTGTAATAGAAAAACCCGGATCGGAATCCTGTCAGTGGTTAAACTCAGCTTTAAATTGGTTCTACTTGCATTATGACAAATTTCCAGAGTTCGTGGACGCATGGGTATTGGGTTTAAATGAACAGACAATCAAACTTGGGGTAAGTAAGCAAAATTAATGAAGAAAACAAGGAAAATCCTCCTAGATTCTAAAGGGGGACTGTCTCAAAGTACAATATTTGAGTTAATTTCGATAATTTAACTGCACAATAATTGTATTTCCAGCTTGTCATTCTGTCACACAAATTTACTGGTTGTAGGAATGATATTTGAAATGTTTGGCATTTTGAATGTGAGTGACCAACAGTATGTACATGTATTATAAAGAATATAATCAGATAATTTAGCATTTTTAGAAAGTTCAAATAGATTTAAGATCCAATATTTGGTTACCATTTTGAATACTTTGCCATGTCTTCAATGCAGCTGCATGAGGGCACCCTCTCCTCCCTCTTACTTGTAGCCATGCGGGTCTTAATGTTAAATGCAGCAGTGGGATCCAAATACTTCATGTCATCACAGCACTGTCTCGTTTGATTTTTTCTCTATGTACATGTTGTAATATAATTACTTACCCATGCCAGTGACAGCTATATATGACGTAATAAATAAAAACATTGAGGTGCAGACAGAATATTGATTACACTTTCCATTCACTTGAAAATTTCGTTGGTAATATTCGCACTAAGAAATTCACCTGATAGTGGGTTTTTTTAAAAGTCAATTGTTATGCAACAAACGGTGTGTGTTTTGCATTATATAGACAATCCAAATCTCTTTTGCAAAGAAAGATTTGTGTCACAGAGAGTTAAGATTCAACAACCTTGGGAGGAAGTGAAAATGAAAACTTCCATTGTATTTGTACATTAGAACACCTGCAGAATCATTCGACATAAATTAAGAAAAATTCCCTTGGACTATAGTACTAATTAGTAGTCAAGGTATGCACTTTTATATTAGATACCAGTAGTTAGTACACCATTCTGTTAATCCCAAGATAATTTGTAGCACAACCATAGGTATAATTTTTTTTTTAGTAATTACCATGATTACATTGATTACATGTACAGTTGCATAGACTCATAGGTATGTACATTATCACTTTGAAGGAAAGGAAGATATTATAAATATTCTTATGGTGCTCCATTTATGTTTGAGAAAAAAACATGCATTGCAAATATAGCGGTCAGACGGGTTTGATCGCCAGTGGCCAGATTAGCTCATTTGATAGAGCACCTGACTAGAGATTCAGGGGGCCCTGGTTCGAATCCCGTTGCATTTTCTCTGTGTTACATATGTTTACAGCCTTAGGCATCACACGTATCTTTATCATCATATCTAAAAGATATTTATCTCATCACCTTATAATAAATAGTTTACAACATTTGGCTGGTGTGTAACACACACAGGATGTAGCTTTTAGAGTTATCACACACACATATTCCCCAGGTGTATAATGAGGCAGTCAGGTATAAGGCAGAGTCATATGTGGCATTTATGAATTACATATTAATTGATCTAGCCTGTGTCTTACTTAGTCTGATTAAAATTTCATTATCTGCCATTGTAATTGTACTTCTAATACTGTGCAACCTATTAAATCAGACTATGTCGAAAAGGGGGCCAGATCATGCACTTTTGTTACAAAGGACTCATTCTCTCTTCTACATTGTGTCAATTGGCAAAATGAGCTGCCTTGCAAACATGTAATTATTTACACCGCTACAAGCACATTCCTCTCCACTGTTGAAAATTAAATCACATTTCATCCTCACTGACTGAATAATTATGATGAGTTGCCATAGAAACGGTGATGTTAGATACATTTGTTTGTAATTGTTATTTTTTGTAATAATCTCTCTTATCTTTTTACTGCCTGATAATGATAGATCTAGAGAGCAAGACTAATTCTGCAAATTCCTCATTTAATAAGGGAACAATTTGTGCATACAAAATTATCATCTATGGAGCTAAGCATCCTTGCATGTTGTTCATTAATCAGTTGTAATGTTTGTATTGCTGGCTTTATGCAGTATGTTACATGTTTCATACACTTTAATCTTTACACAGACTTCACTTGTACGTCATTAGATATTACTGCATGTTGTGTTAATCATGTTAATTAAGGGAACTTGCTATTTTCATTTTTTTATTCAATTAATCCAAGTATGGATCACATCAATCATGTTAAAATCAGATCCTTTGATTCACTTGCTTAAGGTAGTACTCTAATCGTCATAATGGCTGACTTCCTTTAAAAACATGGATGAAAAAATCGATATCAGCAATATTTGACTTTTCCTTTTCCATTTAAATACCTAGCTGAGTAGCTCAGTAGGTTAGAATACCGACTACTGAACTGTAAGGTCTCGGGTTCGAGTCCAGCAGGGGTTTTAAAAATTTTTTTAGAGTACCTTCTACTAAAACTGTATTTTTTGACAATATAAAGTCAATTTGAAAATTTTCAACTTCAAAATATTGTTCAACATATCCTCCACTTTTCATCTACATCAAATTTCTCTGGTGTAGCATACCTCCTTAATATTGATGCCAGTACATGTGAACGTGTTCAGTGTCAAGTTATACATATGTATAGATCTATATTTATCGGTAAATACACTGAAGAATCTTTACTGCAGATTTACAAGTCACTAGATTCAACCTGTGTGAGTGCAGGTAAAGTGATTACTTAACACATTTAAACTTTCAGCAAAATTGATTTTAGAGTCCGATAAACATATTCTATTTGGCAGGCCCCATCTCACTGATATATAAAGCATTTAGATGACCAATATGAATAAGTAGTATACTGTTATATTAACAGTGACCTGAAATGACCTTTGATCTGGCTTGACCCAGCGTGTGTGGTGCCTACAATAATGACTGTCTGAATGCTGCAGTGATTATGTAATTTCCTCATTTAGTTGCTCATTTTGTGTCTGGATGTCTGCAGTACTGAGTGATAGAATAAATATATCATCCTGATCATATACACAACTTTATTATGCTCAGAAGATAAGGAGAGTCACTCAGCTTCCAGCAAAAATAATATACAAATATTATAATAAACACAAGGAGAGGAGCATCTTGAAGTTCTCTGATGACAACATTCCAGAGAGATTTTACTCTTATTCATTTTAAACTTATAGAAATAAAACAGAACACCAACACATCATGAGAATGCACGATGAATTTATTTGGTTCCTTGTGAGAATCTTCCGCAAATTAAACCTCAAGGTGTTGGTCTTCAGCTTTGACTCTGTCTTATTCATTTTAAAAGATATAAATTTCAATTTTGAAAATACTTGAAGTTATGAATTTCGAAGCAATCACGCCATAGGCTTACGTTATGAAGCACGTTACTTAGGGCTTATTGAAATGTATGCTGGCACGAAGCATTGCAATTCATACCCTCGGGTATTTTCAGAAATGATTTTTTTCCCCTTTATTTACATTTTACTTTTATTTCTGTCAGAATTCTCAGTCGTCTACAAAGACGAACATGTACTATGTTTATCCAGTAGTTCTGCATTCGTCAGGGCGTGAAGCTAACTTTTTATGTCACCTGTCCAGCCGGACTGATGGGGTATAATTTCAACCAGTCTGCAGAAAAATTTACCAGTCCAAAAGAGTTTTTCAGAAATAATTAAACATATTTCGTTAATGTTATTAAAATGAAATTTAACTCAGTATGCCTCAGACAATGCTGTAACACTTAAATGTGGGATTTATATTTACGATCAGATTGTCTGATATATATACAGATCGAAGCATGCCAAATGTGTGTATAAAATTTCATAACTATATTTTCCAAAATGATGCTTTAGAAAATTAACCAGTCCCATCGGACTGACTAAAACAAATGTCAGTCCGCCCGCCAGACTTTTAACCAGTCAGTCAGACTGACGGGCATATGTTGATTTCGAGCCCTGTTCGTATGTGCATTGTTTACAACAGTAGTGCATTCATGAGGAAATGCATATCATTACAATTTGTAACAAACATTGGAAATATAAATATGATTCCATGATAATCTAGTTTGTTTGCATGTTGGGGGTAAATTGTGAAAACAATGAAAGCATGAGGGTAATAAATCAGAGAAGAAATTTACCCAGAATTCCACTGTTCTCATATTCACCCTTCATACAAACATTTATCTCTTATATTCATGACATATTGTGTAATTCATCTTTATATATATATTTTTAGATACATGTAAGTTATTTATGATGTGTTAAGTTGAAGGTGACATTTTAAACAATGAAACGTACATCAGAGGTTTGAATATCAAAAAGATAAAGACTGACTTTGGAAAGGTCATCGTGCATGTGTATCGCATGCAGAGTATATTTGCATGAAATGGGAAAGATTTGCCCCACATACAAGCCATGTTCAATGGGAAAGAAAATATTGATGGTTAACGTAGATTTGGGCATTATGCATATAAATCACCTAATTAAATTACCCTAATATCCATTAGCAAATACACAAGTTCCTTTGAAGTTGTTCTAGATGAGATAATGCAAGCCTGATTAACCACAGCTCTTTAATTATTGGTGATATATTAGATGACCATACACCATTTATTTCTACAGGGACCGGTACAACTGAAGTTTGAAAGAGTCAAGTCAGGAAGCCTGCCTCCCAAATTCAGTGACGTCAACTTTCAAGCAGGTCCAGAGGATAAATATGTGAGTAGCACATCAATCACCCCTAAAGCATCTCAAGAAGTAAACATGGCAACGACTTACAAAACATGGGAAATGGTGAATACCCAGGTGTTTGGTTGTTGTAGAGGGAGGTGTAGAATTGAAATCTGTTACTTATGTAGGTGATGTAGAACAGCAACTTCACTCCTTTATTTGATTAGAGTTCTCAGTCCCTGGCTATATTGCACACTGTAAACATCTGTGACATTAGATAGGATGTGACAGCAGCTTCATTTCCCACATAGAAAACAGTATAATCTAACATGAATCCCAGGAGGGATTTTGTATCTGTCACCAACATTTTTAAAGAGCATTTTTGAAAGTGCATGATCAGATGTTCAATCCAAGCTTTCCTTACAAATGGGGATATAGATCTGTCAAGATTTATTGATGCCGTCTGAAAAGATTCTTTTTGCCTCAGTAGTATGTATACTGGAACATGTTTGTAGATATCATTGATAGATGTAAAGCACGTAGAAGTATATGCACATGTAAATTTTACTGGAAAACAATCAACGATTTTGTTGCTGGAGGTTAAATTTACTAGTATATTGACAAGTTACTGATCAAATATCACTGCCATGTAAGGTGCAGATACAGTGTAGTTACTTTCAGCAGTGTAGTGGTCCTTAAATTAAAAAAAAAATTCATGGACTTTAATTCTTCAGACATGCTTGTAAGTATTGACCTGGACCCAGTAACTTGTCATTAACTCTAACTGACAGTTAAACTTTTGAGCAGTTGTAGTGTATAGTTATGATATATCAGGTCAAACTCGAGGTTTGTTCCATTTGACATGTTAAATTGAGTAAACTTAAGAAAGAATGGCTGCATACAGATCTTTCTTGACCTAAGGTAAAAAAAATTACTGAAAATCTATCCACAACTTTTAGAGGTATTTCGAGGAAAAACTTCAAAATATCAAACAAGAGTTCAAATTATTACAGTAAAACTTGCTTTTATGGAATTCCTGGGGATACCTATACCTTTATAAGTGAAATTTCTTGTATTCATCATGTTCATATAGAAGTTCTTTGTATTCAAGAAGTACAGTCAAACCTCATTATCTCAAACTCGATGGTGCCGAGAAAAAATTTGAGGGTTCAAAATATTGTGGGTCAAATACCTAAAGACAATGCAGTTGGGACTTCCAACTCGCTTCGACATATCCGTGGTATTCGAGGTATCAATGTTCGAGACCGAAGTTCAACTATACATGATATTTAAGAAGCATTAATTGAATGATCTTTTTTTTTTTTTTTTTTTTTTTACATATAATATGATATATCGTGTCAAACCTTGCAGACAAATTGAATAATGTATATTAAGGTATTATGATCATTGGTCTGCATGCTGTTTCATGTTATTTGTACAATAGATGTATATAATTTTTAAAAGAAAATCATTCTATGCCTATAACTCAGGCAAGAAAATGCAATCTCATTATAAGCAGCCTCTCTGTAGATTGTGTGTTTGAGTTCCGCAGATGTTTTGATTTTTTTCTTAATGATTTTACACTAATATTGTAAATTTTTTAGCGATCTTAAACTTCCGACACCTCAGCATTATTAGTATATCATACATATCCTGTAGATTTCATCGATGACCATTGTCATATAGATGTGTTACACCTCCTTAAGATATTTATTATATCATTAAAACAGTGTTAAAGATATGGCTATAACAGCTTAGCTATTTATTTTGTAGCGATCACCGCTGGGTTCGATCGCTGGTGGCCAGATAGCTCAGTTGGTAGAGCATCTGACCAGAGATTCAGGGGGCCTGGGTTGGAATCCCAGTCTTGTCCGTTGCATTTTCTCCTTTCCTGTTACATTTGGTGCCGTAGACCAGCCCCTGGAACTGGCAGGTGAAAATGCCTGCCAGGGGATTAAGATCCTGGGTTGATTAAGGAGGGAGGAATGTAGCGGTCAGCCAGGTTCAATATCTGGTGGCCAGATAGCTCAGTTGGTAGAGCACCTGACTAGAGATTCAGGGGGCCTGGGTTCGAATCCCAGTCTTGTCTGTTGCATTTTCTCCCTTCCTGTTACATTTTCATAATGATATAACTCATCACCTTTAGGTATTATGATTTGAACAGTGAAGTTCCTGAATTGGATGAATCTGGTGAATGTAATTAGTTTTGTGCTGATTTCTCTGCAGGTCGTCAAATGCAAGGTGGATTCTAAAGATCTGTCCTTTGCCATTTTTGCCTCCCAACAGACATCAGAGGGAGTCCGACTCACCAACTTGACAACCAGCATCCTTAAGCTGAAGGGATCAGTGAGTGTCAGCTATTTTTATTGTCCATATAGTCTTACTGCTGACTATGTAACAAATGTGTTATGAAAACGCAGCAAATGCTGGCACAAAAACTGGCACATTTGTGCAGATATACTTTCCCACTTTCTCAGTACATTTGTATATTATGACCAAAATGTTAAAGACATATATAAGTTCTACAAAGCTTTGCAAATCATTGAAAAGAAACAACGAACAAGATTTGGAGAAAACTGTCAACAAACTTGCATGTGTTGGGGAACTTGTTTCTCCCATACCCTCTCTAGATTTCAGAAGTGTGGGGTCAAAGTTTAGAATGGAACACAATGAAAAGTGTTAGAGGTGATGTAACATGCAGCATCAAATCACAAATTGCTACAAAGATCAGGCTTACTATTATTTATTTTCTGTTGTACAAAAAAAATAAAATGGGGAGGGGATAAAAACAAAAGTCCTTAAAGATAGAAATATGTAATTAAAAATTTTATTTTTAATTCAGGATGGAACCTTTTTTCAAAATCCTAAATTCAGTGATATAAAGTGTTATTGGTCAAAATTTGGATATACATTTGTAATGTAATGTTAATGAGAATAATATGAACTGTTTTTAAGGTCACAATTTCTTGCACAAGTTGCAAACTGGACTGACAATCTTGCAGTGTTCTCTGAGTTTGTTTACATTGGGTTGTTTTTTTTTATCAATGACCATCAACAAACTGCTGGTGGAAGAAATGAAAATAAAACCTGAATTTGGTATATTTATTTTTATTGGATTTCAGCCCAAATTAGGGTCAGTGCTCCCTAGAACAGAAAATAAAAAGATGTTGGCCTCAGTTTGTGTTGTTAAGCACTCTGAATCCTCTCAAACAGGAAAAGACATGGGAATAAACCTTGATAGGCTTAACCTGTTTCTAAGTCATGCAACAGTGTAATGGTAGTCTCATGTTGTATGGGAGTCATTTATCTTATAAGATAAAATTTGCAAAACAACTTCAAACACAATTCTCTCAATAACATGGTTTTTGAAATTACATAATTTCCTGAAACTGGAGAAAAACCAATAATTTGTATACTCTGGCATGCTTTTAGAAGAACAGGGATGATGATAATTTCTTGAATGTTTAGAAATTGTAAACATGCCCAGTAAAACATATGGATAATTGCATTTACCCCTCATCAAAATGCCTGATGTAAAGTAATTTATGTACTTCAAAAAAAAAACCCTCAATCTTCTTTTTATCATTAGATGCTGCAACAAACAAAATGTTCATGTGATGTGGTATATGTATTTTTTACAATACACTTACAATAAAACATGTTCAGTGAACAGTGTGTATACATGTTACATGTCTGATTTACATTGAGTGATGGTAAACCATTTTTTTCACAGCTTCGTGTGGAGTGCTTTAACCATGGCAGTGATATGATGGCTAAGGTTGCCTTTGAAGGTCGTCCTGACGTTCATATCGTTGGAAAACCTGTAAACCCTTACCAGGTAGGCATGGCTAGATCAACAGCATGCTTGCAATTCTTCATCCCCAGAAAAAAAAGAGAGAAATATATAGCTCCAGTGGCTGCCAAGTGTTTCCAGCCATTCTGATGTAGGCATTTTCCTATCTAATTATAGAATGGCTTATCTTCTACTGGGCTGTGGGGAAGAAATTTGAGTATTTATGTTTTGTGATAGTAGATTGGTACCACACTGTTATATTACAGCAGTTTATACCGAGAAATCTTTAGAAACTGGGAAACATCAAGGTACCATGTTTTACTATCTCAGGAAAAATCAGTGTTGAGTAATAGCTAATCAACCCATCAAAACAATGAAACAGTATGCCTGTCAGAAATTCAACACCATGCAGGATTATTCAATCGGTTTTGCTTTACTCTTGAATGTGCTAGGAGAATCTGACTTTTAATTCAGAAGTCCATGATAATTCAGAATTACCATAATGAACTCTCCAAGGTAATCTCTCAATGGCCCTATAAATAGTTAAGCACTGTAAGCATGGTATTTATCATTTAATTATTATTTTCCCTGTTAATATTGATCAGGATTTGAGTATTAGAGAGGGATGGGTGGTAAGTAAACACATGAGGATGTACATGTATTGACAAACCTGCCAACTGCTTACTCCATCGCACCTTTCTGTCACAAACACAGTCTTCACACAAGGTATAATTACGTGGTGGATCACAGTAACCATTAGGACTGAATTACTGAACGGAATCATGAAGTTAGATTTCAAATTAAAATTGATCAAAAAATACAGATATACATATACTCATTTTGCATTTTATGCTTCCTTACTTAACAGATTCAATTCTAATCCAGGTTGATAGTGCCTCCTCCAAGTGATGTGTGGCATGTCTTTTCATTCTTGAAATATAATTTTTTTTTTAACTCACCTGAGCTTAAAGATCAATTGTGCTTTTCTGATCAACACCAAACTTGGCACAGAGAAGCATCTTTGGCTGAAGGGTCTTCAAGTCTATTTAGAAATGGAGGACCACAACCAAAAAAAAGGGGGGGAGATAATTTAAAAAATGTTAAATATATGTAGGCCATAATGTTGTAATTTTAGGTCACATGAGTTACTCAAGTGACCTTTTGCTATTGGTCTGCATCCATCGACGTGTGTCATCTGTCATGAGTTAATAATTGAACAATTATTAACTTCTTGATAATTACCTTTCGAATTCTTTTCAAATTTGATATGGAGCATCTTTTGGAAAAGGGGGATATGAATTGTAAATTTCAGGACTCCTGCACCCCTAGGGCCTTAGGGTCAGAGCAAAAACTGCCAAAAATTGACAAATTTTCAAAAATCTTCTCTACAATCATATATCTGTAGGAAAATGTAAATGCATAGTCATGTAGAGCAGAGAAGCCTCTACCAAAGTTGTGAATTTCATGTTCCTTATAGTGTCTATGTGTAAAACATTTAAACTACATCTTCTTTGATGCTATTGATACTAAGATGAAACGAAATAGATTAGGAGCAGGTAGCCATTTACCAAAATTGTAAGTTTCATAAATCTAAGGGTAGGGGTTTTGGTTCCAGGGTGGGGCCAAAATTATCATAGTGATTATTGTCTTAATCATTTAAAAAACTTCTTTAATTTTACTGATACTGTATGAAAACTAAGCGCATATTTGGGAAAAGCAGAAAAGGATGCATGTACCAAAATTGTGAATTTTGTGACTCCAGGGTTCTAATTCTAGCTAGGGCAAGTCAAAAATAGTCATATCGTGTTAATATAACATACATCATTTTATGCAATGTCTTCCATCAGTATGGGCACTTTGGGGGGCATTTGTGTTTGAAGAATACATTTCTTTTGATACTGCTGCTGGAGTTATGTTTTATGCATGAAATTGCAACTGCTTAGGTGAGCAATGTGGCCTATGGGCCTCTTTTTACAATTCATAAGAACCAGAAAGGTATTAGTACATTTTCAGAAGTGTACCTGTACAGTGTTGGTTTTATCTATAGCTCTGTTTAGTCATGAATGCTCAGAATCTTCAGCTGGATATTTGAGTGTCTGTTCTCTCCAGAGCAGGTAACTGGTTTGTGTTGCCATAGTTATCTAGCAAACAGAATTGATAGCAGCAGACATTCTTATGATGGAAATGTCAGATATAAATTATATCAATGACTGTGGAAGAAAATCCTCACTTGAAGACGAGATGTTTTTTACACTCGCAACAAAATATTCCCTGATTTGTTTGAATGGTGTCTGCTATTTGATCAGTACAATAGCTACATTAAAATTGAATGCTCCCTATTCTAGGTGGTTACAATTATCAACATCTCAGTGTTTTCTTAAGTGATTTACAGAGTAGAGAGAAAGTTTGTAGTGAATACCAAGGAACATCTGCCAATATCAAACTAGCGAGGAATAAAATAGTGGAATTCTCGTTTGGTATTTAATCACCATTACAGTATCACTGTAGGAGCAAGAGGGGAATAAAGCAACATATTTATTAGTTATATTGTCTTTGGTACTGTACAGTTGTGAGATAAGATCCCTGTTAGATCTAGTTTTATACATGTCTTTGGCACTGTACAGTTGTGAGATAGAGATCCCTGTTAGATCTAGTTTTATACATGTTTTTGGTACTGTACAGTTGTGAGATAGAGATCCCTGTTAGATCTAGTTTTATACATGTCTTTGGCACTGTACAGTTGTGAGATAGAGATCCCTGTTAGATCTAGTTTTATACATGTTTTTGGTACTGTACAGTTGTGAGATAGAGATCCCTGTTAGATCTAGTTTTATACATGTCTTTGGCACTGTACAGTTGTGAGATAGAGATCCCTGTTAGATCTAGTTTTATACATGTCTTTGGTACTGTCCAGTTGTGAGATAGAGATCCCTGTTAGATCTAGTTTTATACATGTCTTTGGTACTGTACAGTTGTGAGATAGAGATCCCTGTTAGATTTAGTTTTATACATATCTTTGGCACTGTACAGTTGTGAGATAGAGATCCCTGTTAGATTTAGTTTTATACATGTCTTTGGCACTGTACAGTTGTGAGATAGAGATCCCTGTTAGATCTAGTTTTGTACATGTTTTTGGTACAGTTGTGAGATAGAGATCCCTGTTAGATCTAGTTTTATACATGTCTTTGGTACTGTACAGTTGTGAGATAGAGATCCCTGTTAGATCTAGTTTTATACATGTCTTTAGTACTGTACAGTTGTGAGATAGAGATCCCTGTTAGATCTAGTTTTATACATGTCTTTAGTACTGTACAGTTGTGAGATAGAAATCCCTGTTAGATCTAGTTTTGTACATGTCTTTGGTACTGTACAGTTGTGAGACAGAGATCCCTGTTAGATCTAGTTTTATACATGTCTTTGGTACTGTACAGTTGTGAGATAGAGATCCCTGTTAGATCTAGTTTTATACATGTCTTTAGTACTGTACAGTTGTGAGATAGAGATCCCTGTTAGATCTAGTTTTATACATGTCTTTGGCACTGTACAGTTGTGAGATAGAGATCCCTGTTAGATCTAGTTTTATACATGTCTTTGGTACTGTACAGTTGTGAGATAGAGATCCCTGTTAGATCTAGTTTTATACATGTCTTTGGTACAGTTGTGAGATAGAGATCCCTGTTAGATCTAGTTTTATACATGTCTTTGGCACTGTACAGTTGTGAGATAGAGATCCCTGTTAGATTGTAGATTTAGTTCTATGTATTATTTCTTCATTGTTACCTGTAGTTCTTGTGAAAAGTGTTGCTTAGTAACAAATGAAAAACTGTGGCATTATTTTTCATTACTTGCTAGGGATTCATTTCAGAGTCCATTTAGAAAGACATATTTGACATTTAAGAAAGATTGAGTATTGAATTTCTTGAAGTTACCCTGTAGTTTTCTAGGACAGATCACTGCACACGCTGCAATGCAGGGAAATGTGATACACATTGAGTATTTGCCAATTCTGCTATTCTTTTCAGGTTTAGTATGAAACGTCTTTGGGACAAGGGGAAATTATTGTAAATTTGAGGACTCTTGCACCCCTGGGGGGGGGGGGGGGTCAAAAACTGCTAAAGATTTACCACCTTTCAAAAATCTTCTCTACAACTGCACATCTGTTAATAAAAAAACTAAATGCATAATCATGTAGAGCAGGATGTCCTCTACCAAAATTGTAAAAGATCATTGCACTAAATTAAGCTATGAGACTTGGGTTTTGGTGGAAAATAATGTTTCGAAGTCTACTGTTTTTGTACCAGACATATTAAGGTAACTCCATACTCAAATCATTATCTGATAAAAGTATAGACGGTGTATTTATTTCAATTTATTAACTAAACTATCAAATTAATCGTACCAGGTCATTGCACTTTTTAAGATGCCAGAAATATATAGAATCTTTTATCAACATCAGAAAATTACAATTCCTTAAACAGCATTATCAAAATTTCACAAAAACTGGTTATAACGATATAATAGTACTTATAACAATTTCATGAAACTGTTCCTTTACAAAAATATACAAAATGTCTGTGAAATATAAAGGAAATCTATCGCATAATGGACTTGATAAAGAAACAAATCAAAACGGAGTTACTGCCCTTGGATCCAATATTTTGAAGCATTTTATTGATTATTCGTATATAACTTAAGACTTTTGAAATATTTAATGTTAAACAAGATCTTTTACAATAACTATTGGAAATGACTCCAACAAAATTTATGTTACTATCCTGTGCTCTCCAACGACACACACACACACACACACACAATGAAAGCATATCGAGCACAAGAATGTCATCATTGATAATAATAATAATAAATATTAAGTAATAATAATAAGAATAAATCATTGATTTTGCATAATATTCTGATGTCACATGAGGGTTGTATTACTTTAAACAAAGACTTCATAGCAGGGTTTGGTTATATCACATGAAAGTGTTACAATTAAGACTTCAGAGCAGGGTTTGGTTATATCACATGAAAGTGTTACAATTAAGACTTCAGAGCAGGGTTTGGTTATATCACATGAAAGTGTTACAAGCGACACTTGTTTGTGAGACATGGGTCTAGCTGGTTGGGAGGGGGGGGGGGGGGGGGGGGGGGGGGGAATTTTATGCAGGTTAAGTTTCATTGGCTTAAATTGTTCACATAGAAATAGAATTTGTACGAACAACTTTGTACAGAATTTGTGTTTCATTTCTAACTTACACATATCCAAAGGGCAACGTTGAACAATCTCCGTTTCATAATTTAAAAAAAAAAATCTCAAATGTTCAAGTAATCTACATTGTTTAGTGACCGGTCTGACATTATTCTCACTTTACCCACATGACATTCTTGTGTTTGATATGCTTTAATTGTGTGTGTGTGTTGTTGGAGAATTCCTGAGTGTGTATGCATGTAATGAGGGCTAACCAGGTTCTATTGTGTGATTTGACATTATGTTTAACTGTTATTCTTTGTAGAAGCGTGGGGTATGTCTTCCATGCTGATACTGTATAAGAACTAAATACATATTTAGGAAAAGCGGAAACAAATGTGCAATTAAATCAAAATTGTAAATTTCACAACCCGAAGGTTCTGACTCTAGGTCAGGTCCAAAATAGTCATATAGTGCTCATGTTACATATGGTAAAACGCAGCGGTCACCTCTGTGAAGCAGTCCCTTGTCTCATGCACTTTATTCCCTTTCAATGAAAAATGTATAGTGGCAGTATATTGTGACAGTGTATAGTGTACAGTGGCAGTGTATAGTGGCAGTGTACAGTGGCAGTGTACAGTGGTAGTGTATAGTGGCAGTGTATAGTGGTAGTGTACAGTGGCAGTGTATAGTGGTAGTGTACAGTGTCAGTGTATAGTGGTAGTGTACAGTGGCAGTGTATAGTGGTAGTGTACAGTGGCAGTGTATAGTGGTAGTGTATAGTGGTAGTGTATAGTGGCAGTGTGTAGTGGCAGTGTATAGTGACAGTGTACAGTGGCAGTGTACAGTGGTAGTGTATAGTGACAGTGTGTAGTGACAGTGTATAGTGATAGTGTACAGTGGTAGTGTATAGTGGTAGTGTATATTGACAGTGTATAGTGGTAGTGTACAGTGGCAATGTATATTGACAGTGTATAGTGGTAGTGTACAGTGTATAGTGGTAGTGTATAGTGGTAGTGGTCAGTGTATAGTGGTAGTGTACAGTGGCAGTGTACAGTGGCTGTGTATAGTGGCAGTTTTGAATTGTCACTTAAATCCAAGGTTTATCTTCCAAATGTGGCTATTTAGTTAATGAATGCACTGTCTTTATATAAACAACTGATTAAGCATGAAGTGATCTCGAGAACATAATCGGTCTAATTAGGTCAATTTTGAACAGTTGGATGATCAATTAAAGTTATCTATTTAACTTAGCATATCATAATGAGTTGTTTTTTAAAATACACAATAAAGCAAGGGTCTTCATTTCAAACAAAATGGCAGAAAAGGGTTGGGAAAATCAACTTATGAAAAATGGAAAACTGAAATAGTAAGTGATGTAGAAAGCACCTGCTGAACAAAATCACCATTTTTTTCAAAAAGTGAATATCATGTACAATTCTATGTGAATTTGTCTTCTTCAATAGATTATAATGTTTTAAATGTTGTTGTTTATTATGTAGCAATCTGTATGCATTTACATGCATATAACTGCACTTATATGCATGTTGTATTGTAAATCATAGAAATCTAAGTTTTGTTTGATAAAGTGCAACTGTATTTAAGAGGTCACGTCACTTTAAAGGTCACTGTTATTGAATCTCGTTGATGACTGTTTAATACAGGTTTGACTGTATATTATATTACGTACCCCAGTAAAGTCTTTCATCAGTATTAGCACTTTTGGGGGCATTTAATTCTGTTTTAAGAACACATATTGTTTGATACTGCTGCTGAACATTAGAATTTAGCTTAGATATGCAGAACAGAACAGTTATTATAGATTCCGTAGCCCTTGGGGCTTTGGGGCTAGTGATACTTTTAACTAATACTCAGGTGACTGATCAGGCCTGTAGGCCTCTTGTTGATAGGAATCAAACAAACTCAATTCCTGAATTTGCTCACAGGCACATGGTGTCTGGATACTATGACACCCCCCTTCCCCACTTGAATTAACACAGAAATAAGAAATTGATGCAGTACTGACAAAAAAACAGTGTACAAAAATTCATTATATGAAAGACTAGGAGGTTGTTACTGTTCACTATGAATCTATCAGATATGACAGTTAATATGTGTACAAGAAATTTATCTATCTCTAGTGTATTAATACAAACCATGCTATCAGGTAAAGTGGCAACCTGTTATTATTTTGTTTTCTGTGTATTGCAGGACCCCCACTATTATTTTGTTTTCTGTGTATTGCAGGACCCCCACTATTATTTTGTTTTCTGTGTATTGCAGGACCCCTGCTATTATTTTGTTTTCTGTGTATTGCAGGACCCCCGCTATTATTTTGTTTTCTGTCTATTGCAGGACCCCTCCGATTTGGTGGACATTGAGGTGGTGGAGGAGGTGGTCAGAAATGCCATCTGTCTGGCCACCACAGAATTCAACATCACCAAATGGATTACCGGCCAGTCCCAAAATATCCCTCGAGTTTGTGGGGGGTCTCCAGTATCCCCAGTCTCCCCAAAGCCCCACACAGAGGACGCCTTCAAACCGATCGAAGCCAAGCAGACACAAAGTGCTGTAAGTGGCTTAGATGAAATCTCTCATATTTCAAGGGACAGGTTTACATGTATATTAATTTTTCTATTGCTGCTATGAAGTGGATGGATGAGTGAGAGGTAGAATGAATTTTGGGCATTTCATTTCAATTTCTTTATGATTATCTGATATATCTGTTTTCTGACATATTTTTTCTGAAGATTTTAGCCATAGATTTAAAACAAAATACCATCAAATAATGTTTTCAATTTCATTGATATTTTTTTAAAAAACTAATTAGAATGTCTATTTAAGTCTTTTAGCCATGTTTTATTAGGATATTCATATCATCAAAATCACAGTGAAATTAAGGCTCTAGACCTGTTTTCAAACAATACACCTTTTTCATCATTCCAGAAAAAATTGCAAAAAATTCACATGAAATATTTGAGAGTTTATATCACTCTTTCGGTGGTGAAATCATACTTCATATGAGGTGTTTTAATGAGCCATTTGATAAAATTTTGATGTAATCAGCCACCTTAAAGATATCTTCAATTCTTAGAGTTTATGTTAATTTGGTGCTCCACGAGTCTGAATTGTGTTACAGTATTCAGATAAAGTTTGTTACTTCTGTGTATCTGAAGTCATTAAAGTGTGTCAAGCATTGTAAGGTGGGCTTTTGTTGGAAAATCATTTCAACAGATATATTTCTGTTTTATTTATCATCAAATCGATGTTTCACTTCCCTTTGAAGCCTACACAAAGATTTACAATTGCCTAGGGAAGTAATTTGCCCCCCCAAAAAGCTTTCTTCTGGGAGTCATCATTAAGTTCCTGCATGTCAATTTTTTTTATGAGGAAATCATTGATTATCCATTCAGATTTCTCATTTGAATTTTGGTGTGTTGTGATTTAAAGGTCACATAATGAAACAAGATGCCTATTGGCTACAAGACTTGTATATATATAAGTATTGGAGCCCTAATTGTGGTCCCACACTGAGTATTGAAGCCCAATTTGTGGCCCCACACCAAGCATTGTGGCCCCACACTCAGCTTTGGAGCCCTTTATTGTAGCCCCACACTAAGCAGAAACTCGTGAATGAGCATCTATACCTACATTTTGACATACTGAAATTTTAAAAGTTGTTGCTATTGAAAATTCTCTTAAGATTCCTTCCGGGAATGAACCTGTGCACACTGGCAAACTGTCACAGATTCCGGGAATGGACCTGTGCACACTGGCAAACTGTCACAGATTCCGGGAATGAACCTGTGCACACTGGCAAACTGTCACAGATTCCGGGAATGGACCTGTGCACACTGGCAAACTGTCACAGATTCCGGGAATGAACCTGTGCACACTGGCAAACTGTCACAATGACCTTGAAGTTCTTGAGAATGAAGATTTTTAGAATATTTTTCCTGTATACATTATTATTGACATATTTTTCCTACAGATTCTATAGAGAGACTACCTGGGCTTTCACCGAGCCATAAAAAGCCCACATTGTAAAAGCCTAGGGATTTCTGATGTCGTAAATCCATAAAACAGTTGTGATATGACGTCTAGCTGTTTGGGGGCGAGATCAAAAGATTGATGTTGGATAAAAATCTAAATTCAGATAGTTAGGGGAGGAGGAGGAGTAAAAATCTCCATAAGTTTCTGTCATCTGACATCAATTACACTTTAGTGGATAAAGAAAAAAAACAAGTGACTGTTAAAAATGCATGATATTATTACATATTAATGAACATTTAATAGTTTTAATGTACTCTTTATTTGTAAATAAGTAATAGAAAAGGTATACAGAGTGTTATTTATATTGGTATGCTTTTACTTGTTAATCAATCAGTTTAAACATTCATCATATTTAGTTTTATGGAGGGGGGGGGGTGTCTTGATGAAAACTATGTGAATTTAGTTTTTTGTCAGTCATTGAACTTTTGATCTCGCCCCTTACAAATAATAATGGAAGTAAACACTACTGAAAATGTAAACAAATGTGTGCTTCTAAAATAAGAAATGCATAGAATTTGAAAAAAATATATATAAAAAAAAAGAATGAATATCAGGAAACATATGCATGTTCTGTACACATTAAAGCTTTACTGCACAAAAACCTCAGGCGTATTTCTCAATATTCAATCAACAACCATTAAATATCCAAACCTGGTACATGTGTTTCTCATGGAAACTCTGCATACAAAGATCTGACATATTCCGACTAGAGATTACAGCGCGGATCAGTCTAATTAAAATTAGACTTCTTAGATCCGCGCCGTATACTCTGCGTAAGAAGATCTGACATAACCTGACTAGGGGTCATGTTCATGTGAACTTTATGTCAGCCAATCAGCGCATTTATTCTGAAATCGTCGGTGTTCACAATTCTAGGAAAATGGTTGCGATTGTTTGGTTTAAAAGAAGAAACATCGCAGCTAGACGTGACGTCACAATGCACCGTTTACGTCGACTGGCGTTATATTCCTCACATTAATTAAGTAAACCATCTTGAAAACTATTCAAATCGTACCCATCCATATTCATTCATAAATCGCAATTCACAATTAATTTAATTTGGGTGTATTTTATATCGTACGTTTTGTTGTTTGTATGAACGGAATAAATTGGGCATTATTGCGAAAGATTGAAATTCCTTGTGTGAGAATATACAATTTTTTTATGTGGAATAAACTTCTTGAAAGAGATTACAGCACCTCGGTTACAAATTTCCGAGAACCGCCTAAATAGCCATCATTGTCTGTATGGCGTAATCTGATTGGCTGATAGTTCTCATGAATATTCCAAGCCAAAGGTCATGTGGACATATGACCCTCTATGGGGTTATGTCAGTTCCTGTTGTAGCGATTGTGAGCGAATTTTTGGATCTGATTTTAATTAGATTGAGCGCAGATCTAAGAAGTCTTGATTTTAATTAGATGGACATATTTCCAGTGATTAAGGGAGACGCCTATTGTTTTTCTTGTTCAGTAAATGGTTAACTTTGTGGGTAAGACTAGGATCATCTAATTTGATACATTACATTCAACCATCATATATGGGTTGTATTATAGTATATGGTACAGTATATCTGTATGTCTGTCTGTTCACCAATCATCACTTTGTGGAAGGATCTATGAGAATAAAACCTGGTACACATGTTTTCATCGTGAGAGGAAGAGACCTGTTATTTCTCAAGGTTAAAGGTCAAGATCATACTTGTATGGGTAGTCAAGGAGGATAAACAGTACAAATAAGGCTAGGATCATCAAACTCGGTGAACATGTTCCCCATGGTGTTGGTGCAATGTATGTTTTGAAAAGTAATAATTTTGCTTGTGAAGTTATACTTTAACCGAGTGAAATCTTTTGTTCATTTGATAGTTACCCCGCCTGTTATTGCACCTCGGTCTCTGTCCATTGCTGTGCGTTAACAATAATTGAACATTTTTAACTTCTTCTTGATGACTACTTTTCCAATTCTTTTCAAATTTGGTATGGAGCATCTTTGGGACAATGGAACTTAAATTGTAAATTTCTGGACTCCAGGACCTTTTGGGTGAGGCAAAATCTGCCAAACATTGACAAATTTTCAAATATTTTCACTACAACTGTACATCTGTAAGAAAAACTAAAATCATAATCATGTAGAGCAGGAAAGCCTCTACCAAAATTGTAAATTTCATGATCCCTGGGGTAGAGGACCTGACTCCAGGGTGGGGCCAAATTTGGCATGTAGTGTTTATCATATGAATGCTTTAATTTTGCTGATACTATATAGATTTAAAACTAATTGCTTTAATTTTGCTGATACTATATACTAGATTTAAAACTAAATGCTTTAATTTTGCTGATACTATATAGATTTAAAACTAAATGCTTTAATTTTGCTGATACTATATAGATTTAAAACTAAATGCATATGTATAGGTAAAGCAGAAAGGGTTGAACCAAAATAATGAATTTGCAACCACAGGATTCTGACCATAGAGCGGTTCCAAAATAGTCGTAGGGTGTTAATAGAGCAGTGTATTGTGTAAAGTCGTTCATCAGTATGGGCACTTTGGGGGTATTTCTGTTTTAAAAACACATTTTGTTTTATACTGCTGCAGAATATTAGTATTTAACTTTGAAATGGGCACTTTGGGGTATTTCTGTTTTAAGAACACATTTTGTTTTATACTGCTGCAGAATATTAGTATTTAACTTCGAAATGGGCACTTTTGGGGGTATTTGTGTTTTAAAAACACATTTTGTTTTATACTGCTGCAGAATATTAGTATTTAACTTTGAAAATTATCACAGATTTTGAAGCCCTTCGTCTTAGTGATACTTTTAACTAATACTCAGGTGACTGATAAGGCCTGTGGGACTAGTGATACTTTTAACTAATACTCAGGTGACCAATAAGGCCTGTGGGCCACTTATTTTTATGAATTATTGTGGTCAATTCATGAATATGTATATATATGACACCCTTCCCTCCTCCTTCCCTGATAAAATTTGTTGCTGTGTATGATTATAATATTCTTACCATGACTATTCAAACATACTCAGTAGTAACAGAAAGATGCATTTCACAGGACATATTGCAAACCTGTGACACTGTCTTAATAGATATTGAAAATATTCATTGCCTTTATTCCAAGTGTTTGTGTGCTGCGCCCATGTTTGGTATGTAAGTTTGGTTTTGAAAATGCTTCGAGACGTACTCGAAAAATCATGAGAGTATGTGTTCCAATGAGGTATGAGAAAGAATTCGGGAAAGATTTATTACCGTGACTATTACAGTACAAAGAGGATGTGAGTAAGATTTGGAGCATGAGAAAGTGCTTGGAAAAGGTATATAACCTCCAGGCCTGTTCCTGTTTTAATTGCTTTTGGAAAACACCACCTCATATTTGTGCCCCAAATATATGCATGTATGGCATTTATTTTATTTTCAGTTCCAGTCACCAAACTCAAGCTTTGCTGTCCCTCCCCTCAGAACAAACAAGACCTCCGACGAAAAACGGCTTCTAGTCAAGGTCATTAAAGCGAGTGGACTGGCAGCTAAAGGTGCCACAGGTAGGAGGGGAATCCACAGACATTCCCCGTCAGTATGAATAAATTGCATGGTGGAAGACTCAATAAATATAAATCCTCTTTAAAAAATTTCCTTCTTTCCTTTAAAGAAAGTCAAGCTTGTTTAATGTTTTTTTTTTTCACCCCATATCACCTTATTCCTTTCAAAATTATAAAAAAGATGAATGATATGTATCAACTTTGAAATGACAGCATGTTTGTTAAAAGTTACACTAGGAGCCAACTTATACAGGAAGTTGAATTTTTGTCCAGGAACCCAAAATTCAAGGGAAGTAATTTGAAGATTTTAATTGTTTTAAACTTGGAAATAAATCCAGATAAGTACATAATTTTGTTATCATATACAGAAAATGACTTTTACGAGTCACTTGGACTCAATTTAATTCTTCCCCCCAAAAATGAATAAAATGACCTATACTATTCCTGTAACTTTTGTGGTGAATAGTGGCAGAGTTTAAAATAAAAAGAAAAATGTTATCAGGAATCGGGGTCAGAGCTACAAAACCTGGCTCTTATGTGGATAAAAGATGGGTGGGTTGGAAGTCACAGGGCATGTGGGCATCAACCTTTGATCAGCAGACTCTATCTCTAATATCTTTTAAGCTTGAGTGATGAAACATCACACACACGGTATTCTAACGACCCCGATGGGCCTATTGATTTTAAGTAAGTCTAAGGTAAAAGTACAGGCAGAAAATGTGAAACAAACTGATTTACATCTTTATTTGAGTATTGGCAATGAAAATACATTTTTAGCTCACCTGAACTGAAGGTTCAAGTGAGCTATTCTGATCACATTTTGTCCGGCGTCCGTCTGTCTGTCCGTCCGTCTGTCTGTCTGTCCGTCTGTCTGTAAACTTTTCACATTTTCGACTTCTTCTCCAGAACCACTGGGCCAATTTCAACCTAACTTGGCCAAAAGCATCCTTGGGTGAAGGGCTTTCAAGTTTGTTCAAATGAAGGGCCATGTCCCTTTCAAAGGGGAGATAATCACAAAAATGCAAAAATAGGGTGGGGTCATTTAAAAATCTTCTTCTCAAGAACCACTGGGCCAGAAGAGCTGAAATTTACCTGAAAGCTTCCTGACATATTGCAGATTCAAGTTTGTTCAAATCATGGCCGCCGGTGGTAGGATGGGGCCACAAGGGGGGATCAAAGTTTTACATACAAATATATAGGGAAAATCTTTAAAAATCTTCTTCTCAAGAACCACTGAGCCAGAAAAGCTGAGATTTACATGAAAGCTTCCTGACATAATGCAGATTCAAGTTTGTTCAAATCATGGGACCCTGGGGTTGGATGGGGCCACAATAGGGGATCAAAGTTTTACATACAAATATATAGGAAAAATCTTTAAAAATCTTCTTCTAAAGAACCACTGAGTCAGAAAAGCTGATTTTTACATGAAAACTTCCTGACATAGTGCAAATTCAAGTTTGTTCAAATCATGGCCCCCGGGGATAGGATGGGGCCCCAAGGGGGGATCAAAGTTTTACACACAAATATATAGGGAAAAACTTTAAAAATCTTCTTCTCAAGAACTACTAAGCCAGAAAAGCTGAGATTTACATGAAAGCTTCCTGACATGATGCAGATTCAAGTTTGTTCAAATCATGGCCCCCGGGGGTTGGATGGGGCCACAATAGGGGATCAAAGTTTTACATACAAATATATAGGAAAAATCTTTAAAAATCTTCTTCTCAAGAACCACTGAGCCAGAAAAGCTGAGATTTACATGAAAGCTTCTTGACATAATGCAGATTCAAGTTTGTTCAAATCATGGGCACCTGGGGTTGGATGGGGCCACAATAGGGGATCAAAGTTTTACATACAAATATATAGGAAAAATCTTCTTCTCAAGAACCACTGAGCCAGAAAAGCTGATTTTTACATGAAAACTTTCTGACATAGTGCAGATTCAAGTTTGTTCAAATCATGGCCCCCGAGGATAAGATGGGGCCCCAAGGGGGATCAAAGTTTTACACACAAATATATAGGGAAAATCTTTAAAAATCTTCTTCTCAAGAATAGCAAAGCTGTGATTAATCATATTTATATGGAAGCATCTTCAGGTAATGTAAATTCAAGTTTGTTCAAGTCATGCCCCCAGGGGGTAGGGAGGGGCCACAATAGGGGTTCAAAGTTTGACATTGAAATATTAAAAAAAATATATGTTCAAAAATCTTCATCTCAAGAAGAGCATAGTAATGATTAGTCATTTTAATGTAAAAGCATTATCAGGTAGTACAGATTAAAATTTGTGGAATTCATGGTCCCCTGGCGAAGGTTGGGGCCACATAGAAGATCGATTTTTTTTTTGATTTTTTTTTTTTTTTTTTTTACATGGGAATATATTTTACATGGGAATACATAGGAAAAAATGTAGATAAATTTTCAATTTTTTCTGCTCTTGTTAATTTTGCATCCAAATAAATCTAGTGATATAATTTCATTTTTGTCTTCATTTATAAATTAAGAAGAAGAAAACTCGCCGTCGATTCCTTTTGAACAACTTGGTGAATATCATTAATCTTGGCACCAAAAATCTTTGACTGAAGGGCATTCAATTGTTATAATTACACACTTAATGCACATATTTACAATGTGTATGACCCTCTATTGATTTTCTGGTCACACCTGCCATGTTGGGTTTAAAACATAAACACTCTTTTCTCAGGTGAGCGATGTGGCCCATGGGCCTCTTGTTGTACTTAATATTAGGTAGAAAGAAGATTTTTAGATAGTCGGTAAAATCAAGGATTCAAACACATATATAAACATTTATAATCAATCTAATTGGATTGATTTATGATTAATAGATTTTAATGGAATGGATAAAAAAAAATTAATTTGATTTTTTTAAAAAATGAAAACAGGAACCATTGATCCTGCCTGTGTTGTGTTCCTTGACAATCCACCGCAGAGCCAGATCACAAGTGTAGTCAAAACTTCTGTCAACCCTTTCTGGGATGAGCAATTCCTGTTGTAAGTGAATTATAATCATGACTTACACAGCTTTCTCATATTTCTTTTACATGGTAATTCGAAGTTGAAATGTTTCATCTTGTGAAAGAATACTATATGGTCAGATTTATCAGATTGACTGATATTACCTTTGAATTATCAGTATACCGGAACATTTATATGTGTATAATTGCACCTGTTTTATCAGAATACTGGAACATTTATATGTATATAATTCTACCTGTCTTATCAGAATAACGGAACATGTATATGTGTATAATTGTACCTGTCTTATCAGAATACCGGAACATCTATATGTATATAATTCTACCTGTCTAATCAGTATACCGGAACATGTATATGTGTATAATTCTACCTGTCTTATCAGAATAACAGAACATTTATATGTGTATAATTGTACCTGTCTTATCAGAATGCCGGAACATCTATATGTGTATAATTGTACCTGTCTTATCAGAATACATGAACATCTATATGTGTATAATTGTACCTGTCTTGTCAGAATACCGGAACATCTATATGTGTATAATTCTACCTGTCTTATCAGAATACCGGAACATCTATATGTGTATAATTCTACCTGTCTGATCAGAATACCGGAACATTTATATGTGTATAATTCTACCTGTCTTATCAGAATACCGGAACATCTATATGTGTATAGTTGTACCTGTCTTGTCAGAATACCGGAACATCTATATGTGTATAATTGTACCTGTCTTGTCAGAATACCGGAACATGTATATGTGTATAATTCTACCTGTCTTGTCAGAATACTGGAACATCTATATGTGTATAATTCTACCTGTCTTGTCAGAATACCGGAACATCTATATGTGTATAATTGTACCTGTCTTATCAGAATACCGGAACATCTATATGTGTATAATTCTACCTGTCTGATCAGAATAACGGAACATTTATATGTGTATAATTCTACCTGTCTTATCAGAATACTGGAACATCTATATGTGTATAATTCTACCTGTCTTGTAGTGACCTGAGTGGGAACACTAGGGAAATGAAGTTTGAAGTCATCGACAAAAGCAGACCGACTGGAGGTAAATGTTCACATGGCAATGCTTGCGACTCAGGTTTTTGACTGTGTACTCAGTGGCAACAGTGATATTGTATCCAATGAATGTTAGGTGACAAAATCTTATGTGTTACAGTCTTTTGTGCTCTCTGATCTTATACATAGTCTTCCAAGTAAAAAAATCCAGAATCTTGGCTAAGGGCAAGGTGTAATGTGGCGATCGAGGTTAGCACACGCTTAATAAAAGGCTGTGTCTGTATGATAGCAGATTAAAACATGTAAATACGGGTACATTTCGTATTCAAACAGAAAACTTCCTTGGTGAGGCTCTTGTGTACTATGAAGACATTAAGAAGAATGCCAGCAGCAGACAGATTGTCCCACTACAGGGTGTTACAGATGACGGTTCCATGGCTAGTGGCTCCATTACAGTGGAGGTTGGTCTTTCTTTTTGTGAGGTGCTGTATATTCTTAATCATGACCTGCTATATGCGTTGTAGAAGAGGGCTAATATACAACTCGTGCTGTTCTAGCGTAGGGCTTCAGCATACACATGTAATCACAAAGAAAGATATAGGCTATTTTTTATATAGACTTTGTGGGATAGCTGATTTGAGATACACATACATGCATCTGTTATCTAAGTTGAATACATACAATTCCTTCATGTGTGTTCTAATAAATGGTTCTAGATGTATTTAAAGAAAAGGTCTTCTCCTTCAGCTGATATTTCCCAGTCCATGATATGTATAGTAGCATGATCTGTGCAATAGATACAATGTACATTTTGTAACAAGGAAAACTGTATTTGTCCTATCAACAAGATTGGCTTCTTTTAAGCTTTGTTTTTTGATTGTTAGATTAATAGAAAGCAATGATCATAAAGTTGATTTTGTTTAAGCTGAGCAAAACATGTATTTTGTCTCTGTGTGTTAACAAGCAATGGATGTATCGGTTATATGCTGTGGATTTTACAGGCAGTTAATCAGATTTTCTCTCTCAGTGCAGTCATATTTGGAAATATAAATCAAAATATTTTTTTCATTTTAAAAGTGAAATGTGTTTTGTAAAATTTTTCAGTTTCGCCGTCCTCAGAAATAGATCTTTTCAACCAACCCTTCCCTTTGATGTATATATGTGTGCCATATTTATCGAGTGTGGATTTATAGACTTTCTAGTTGTGTTTGTTTCCATGGTTTCCGAGTTCATCATTTTGAGGAAATTTGTTACCTTGACAATGGGTTTTTGTATTGTACAGAAGGTGAGCTTGTGATTTGAAGGAATACGAATAGTGTTTTACATGCTCAGTGTTGAATTATTAATCACTAGATGCATATGGAGAGTCTGCAAGTAGATTTAGTAGTATTGTTCTTCCAGTGGTCTTAACAATTTTTGCCAAGAGTACGTTGTTGGATTATGAAAATGGCAATTAACTTGGTTGCTTGAAAAGAACACACTGTTTGGAAGCCATTATTAAAGATGGCTGACTACTAAAATTTATGAAGAATTTAAAGTCAGACATTCAGGCATAAGGAAATCATTGTGAGATGTTCCCTCTGTCTGTAAAATCCACAGAATCTCTTTAAGAAGCTGAAATTAAAGCGAGTTTGTTTGGCATTTGCTTTATGAAAAAGTTGCCCCTTAACCAAACTTTCAAAAAAATAAACTAGCTATTTTCCATCATTGAAGATGATTTGCAATGAAGATTCCTCATTAGAAAAAGAATTGTTAAGAAAATAATCAATTAACCATTGCCAAGGCTTTGATTGACAAATGCCAAACAGAATTTTTTTTTAGCATGGCCTAATAATAATTTTAAAAATTATGAAATGAACAGCGCAATAATAGTTTACAAAGTGCTTGCGCTGATTTTTTTTCCCCATATACACAGGTAGTCGGCCTTCTTTATTTTTAGCAGAGCTTGCACCTTTCTTGTCGGTTGAAATCATATCACGTGCTAAATCTGTTTGTGTCTGTGCAAGTGCCAGTAAAAGTGCATCAGTGTTGTATAAATAGGAACTCTGGGGTTGCTGATCCTCTGCGTCTGCATCTGAATTCTTGGAATGCTCAGTAGAAATGTCTATACAGTCATTACAAAGTGATGGAAAAGGAATGCTACTCTGCATGCAGGCACAAATAAAATTTTGAGATAAAGGAAATCTTTGGGGTCAAGGAAGCCTTGTATCTTGATCTTTCAGAATATGTAGATTGAAAATGTTAGCAGTTCATTCCCCTGTTTTCCAGAGAGTTTAATTAATTTTAACAAGGTGAAAGTAAATGCACGTTTAGTCATTCATGCATTTGATAAGGTGATCTATCAGTCAATATTCCGATTAGGTGGCAAGTAGTGATCTCTCCCTATAGATAAAGCAGTTAGAATGGCACCTTAACTCAAGCTCTAGCCAGTAGAAAGCTCTAGCCATGCTTTATATCTATACATAATAAAACACTTATGTACCAAATGAATGTGTTCTTGCTGATTCTGATACTCAGTATGATGTATATGCATGGCAAAGTATCTAGAATTGTTAAATGTGAATCGTAAATTTGGTATGTGCAAATCATGATGAGTTGAGCTCGGACTGTGGCTAATTTCAGGCAGTACTGCGTCCTGCATCCATTTTGTCATGTACAAGCTTTAATTGTTTTCAGTGTATTGAATGACGGTAACATGAATATGAGGGTAAATGATATACAGCATTAATTTTGCCTTTTATACCAAAACATAATTTTGGTTTTTCCTTAATTTAGTGTCAGTATTGAATTCAACCACTTTCTTGTTCCTAGATACTATTGTTTTTTTTTAATATTGAATTTTAACAGTTTCTTTTCTTGGATCCTGTTGACACAAATGGGCTTGGCCCGGTCCTAAACCAGAAAAACGTTACATCTCCCAAGAGAACGATTCAAGTCAATCAGGCCAGGACACCAGGGGGCACTCTGGTTACCACGACAACTATGACAACAGAGAGGCAGAAAAACCAGCGACATGAGGCTGCAGTGGATGGTATGCTGACAGATTTCATGCTTGTATAAACACATCAAAACTGATTCGAAATATTTAAAAAGAATGGATGTGTATTACATCTTTAAATGAAGGTTTCAGAGAAACCATTCCTTTGAAGATGAGTTCAGATGGAGATGATTGTTCTGTAGGGTGATAATCTTCATTATTGGAATTATTGGTTTTCAGTATAGTACATAAGGAAAGCTACTGAGATAAAATAGAAACAGTACTTGTAAATCAGCATAACAATTTCTACAAGTACAACAATTTAGAATGCTGTTATCTATAGGTCTTTTATAGCTTTTAACCCTTGTCACAAACTGTTTTAGGGGTAAACTATACATATTTTCATCCTGCCTGCCTACATGTAAATCTGGACAGAGGTTATTTTCATGCATAATATACACACAATCTCTATCTCTTTCTCAAAATCATATTGGGGCAATACATGAAACTTTTATTTTAGCCCTTAAAGCGCAGAGATGTGTAAAGGTCATGACTGAAGAAAGATTTCCATTGGGTTTTAGGATAGTAGGTCAAAGGTGAAGGTCATGAGACCTGGCACAAGGACAATGGCTCAGTGGGGATGTCAGTTCTATTAGGACTTCTCTTGTTATAATCTGTGGCAGATTTTGAAAATACATGTACATATTTATTTGGGGGGAGGGGGGGGGGGGGGCACTTTTCCAATCATTTCACCGAGGCAGTTGGCAGCATGAACTTCCGACCCCTATGTATCTACTGCACCACCCCCAGTATATAAAATTAAATCATATGTGGAAACAAGGGAATATTTCATTGTGATAAAATGTGTATTCAAGTACTTTGTAAATGTGTTTGTACTTCTGTCTACTGATCTGCATAAATTATGTGAAAGTTGGAAAGAGGTGTCTAAAATATAGATTAAATTTCATTACCTCAGTGTTAGAGTGTCAAGACAATGCATGGTAATTATAGAACTGATAAACATTAATGGTGTAGGTATTTTACATACTGGTGTGTTGTGTGATATATTCATTCGTTCAACTCATATTACATGTGACAGGTAGAGTTCTGTATTATACATATAGTATGGAAAGTCACAAAAAGTCTATTTGATTGGAAGCCACTTATAAATCTGTTTTGAGCTCTTATTTAGCATGTGTGTTTGTGTGTTTATTAGCATACAATGAGTGGAATGTTGGCTTCTTTTCTTTCTTTTTTTTTTTTACCAAGAAATATGACATGATACATCTGATTGTTTTGCATGTATCTCCTACTTTTTATTCCAGCCTCCCCACATTATATAGAGAAGCAAAATGTTTTTGATTTTGAATTGTCGGAAAACACTAGTGTTGACACGCTGGACACGACCAACGCCAGCACCGTCCAGCAGAATCTGTCGCTATCATCTTCAGGTAATTTTGACCAATCAGGCTCTTACTAACACTGCCACACCGTGGATTTCTGTAATGGATGGCGTGGATAAATCACACGACTACTCACTGGAAATCTCTCACTTCCATCATGTACAAGTTCAGTAGAAATGTTGGAGTTACGCAGCTCTCTTTCTATTTATACACCACTTATTTTGTTTGTAGTAGCCCACATTAAAAATCACATACATTATAAGATTTCAAAATTTTAAGTATGAAAATTGGTATCCACATTACATTTCTACTTCTTTTCACACTCGACATTTCACCGAGTGAACTGCTATCACTGCATTCTCCCCGGGTGACCAGGTCTCATGTGTTCTAATGCTGCAAGATTTTCTTTTTATTTGCTGTGCTTAATTTACGCAAGTTTCTATGATCTCGAAATGGATTTTGAGGTCCAGAATGACAAAGAGTTTTATTTCGAGGAAGAAAAAGTAACCTCTTTCCAACTACAGTACATGTTTATATGCACCTTCATGTAAAAGTGAGAAGTCCTACATAGTCCATTGTTGTATTCCTTGTGTGTAGCACACTATGTGATTTTCAGACTTTGGACACGGTTATGTAAGTAAAATAACGAGATGTGAATATTACATTGTATTCTGTTTTGGTGCCTGTGACACCCCACATACTCATGCTGTGAGCACCCTGCATGATAAGTCTTACTTCCTAGACAGACGGCACTCACCAGTTTGTGAACTTTTGAAATTTTTCTTATTAATTGATTATTGGTAGATTTGTGTGTTTCATGAAAGAAATAGAAATGTATGAGAAAATTGACTAAAACTTCCAAAAAAATTATGGAAAAATCCCTGGTGAAAATAATTCAAGTCATATCAACTCCTAGTTATTTTTCCAAAGGAGAAAAGAGCAATCATACATTACCCTATTTAATTCTCTTATGTCATTCCTATTTTATGTAGAATATAGTGGGGGGAAATCTGTTATACTGTATGTATCCCACATCTCACTACATATCTAAAGTTTGCATTGTGTAATCTGTAATCTAGATAGAAGTGAGGTGTCAAAGCCAACAGTTTTCATGAAGCAATGGTAGCCAAAAAAAAATATGGCATGGCTGCCTTTTTGTTAGAAGTGTAAATGAGGATATCGCCTTCAATACTTGTGCATTAATGACATATGCGACGTTTGACGTTTAACTTTTTCATCTCCTCGATATGAAGAGTTCGTTTATAATTTCCAAAAAAGATATAAATTTTATATTGTAATAATATTACCATACTTTGTATACTAACCTGGATAGCTAATTGGTTAGATCACCTGACTAGTAATGCAAGGGTACCAGGTTCAATCCCCAATCGTTCCAAAGATTTGTCTCCCTTCTTCCCAATAATAACTTTTTAATGTCCATATATATACACACACACAACCTTCTGTAATGCATAAGAGCTAACTTTAAATATTCACTTGCAACAATCAGGAACTATCAAAGTATGCTAACTCTAAAACAGACACACAATTAAGATTTTTTTGTAGAAACAAGATTGAATGCAAGTGAATTGTACGTAAAGTGTCACAAAAAGATTATATATTATAGTGAAACGTTGCGTATGTCCTCAGTGGTGATAAATCATGCACTCCGCATGACGTACTAATTGGAATGCATATTTAGGACTGATTTTCCTGTAGTGTGTTTTGTCGGCATGTGTTTTTACAGGCCTTGCTTACTATGTTTACAGCAGAGGTAATTACAATGAATGGGGTAGAATCTGTGACAGAGACAGCCATTCGTGAGTTAAAGGACAGGAAATTCAAATCAAAAACCCCATCTAGGACTAGTACTCTCATCATTACAGGGGTCAAAAAGGTAAGTCGTGAAGGACACGTTCACTCAAAGTCAAAAGGGTAAATCGGGTATTCAGATGTGAAGGAGGCATCGGTGCGGAAATCAAACTGTATGATTAAACTGTCTAATTATGAAGAATCTGTAAGTTTACCTAATCTTGCAAAAGTTTAAATGGGTGAAAATCAGTTTGGTTGAAAAGTAGAGATTTAGCTTTGGTGTATGTATCAGTCATTAAAGCAGATGAGTGCATATTGCAATGTGAATTCTTAATTCCCAAGGAAATATTATCAGGCCAATGCACATTTGAATTTGAATTGTTTCCACACATTATTGAATGATGAGAAGTGATTTGCAAGTTTTCATACAAGGGGATACTCTCTCTCTCTCTCTCTCTCTCTCTCTCTCTCTCTCTCTCTCAAAAGTATAAAATCCTTAAAATATAAATTAAGCTAATAAATATTATTACATCCATAGTGATATGATTGATTGTGATGAAATATATGGTAAGTCTATAAATAAACTTCTAAGGTTTTCATTACCCATGTATCAACTATTTTATGTCAAATTAGAACTGCTAGGTAGAATATGACTATTGTACACAAGTGCACCAGCACTCGTATCAAATTATTTGCATTCACATGTTAAATTAATGACAGTGTTAGAAATTGGTTTAAATCTTGGTATAGACCACAGGTCTTTGCCAAAACAATATGACATGGACCTCATCGAATTGGCATAGGCCACAACATTGGAAAAAAAATAGCAAAAATATAAAACATTTTCATTTACTTGTAATGTACTTAGAAAGCACATTTTCTTTCCATCTCCATAACAATATCCTCCTTTCCTCATAACGTTTATCAGACGTTGACTGACCAGGGTACTTTGGGATAACTTTATTGCTTTAAACCTATAAGATTGTCATAGAATTTTGTCTGTTTCAATTACAATTGGTGTAGACCAGTGTCGTTTGACTTAGACTCAGTCTATCGATCTATGGTTAATTTCAAACACTGGTTCAATGATGTAAATGCTCGTGCTCTAGAATTCACATCAAACATTTCCAATACATATTGCAATTCTCGGTGGAAATGCAAAATCACAAATTAGAATGTGCTGAAACCATCTGTATGAACAAGGTGTGAATGCAAAGAACAAGTATGGAATTTTGAGTCTGTGTCATTCACATTATGCAAACATAATTAAAACTACAGGATCAAGCATGTTGTAGAAAATTAGAAAGTATGATTTAATATTTCATAGGAATGATTGCATCAACTGGCTGGCTTGAGCAATATAAGCTTGAAAGCTTGAGTAAATCATAGAAATTGTAGATAATGAAACTTTGATCTATTGGATTTCTTATGTAATTAAGTGAAAGTTTCTTGGGGGGAAAAGAAAACAGTTTGTAATAATTCTAAATTTTGAAGTTCTACTAAATTTCATGATTTTTCATACCAATGAATTCAACATACCTCATTCTTGTACTTGTTAGAGTCATGAAGAGGTGCCTCAAGACGTTCCCGTGGTTACGACCCAACCTCCATCACCAGGTCACCAAGATCCAAAAGGTAATAGCTTTTTAAGGAAAAAATCCAAACAATGTGCTCTTTTTTAAGTTTAAATACAAAACATACTGTACAGGTATAAATTAAACATCAGGATGCTAATACATTGTGTAAAAATGAATTCAATGCATCAGTTGACGTATATTAGGATTAATAACGTGAAATTCTTGTTTAACTAAAATTTCAGAGACTCTTCTGTATTTGTAAATGCTAATTTTACTTTTCCCCTGATATTTTGCTATTGCCATGCTTCTCTTATATTAAACTGCAAGGTAGCAACACCAGTGCTCGTATCTTCAGTATCACATGACACAGTGCTTTCCACAATATGTCACAATATACAGTAGATAACACAAAAAACCTTGTAGATGGCTTAAGTTGTTTGCTTCATGCTTTGCAGACAGAAAGAAGGGCATGTCCCTTGCACGGCAAATCAAGAAAAGGTTTTCTCGTTCAAAGAAGCGCTCACAGAGTGCTGATAGGTCAAGCAATTCTCAGAGAGAAGGCTCAAACTATCTTCAGCCGCCTGATTCTGGCCCTGGGAAGCCACAATCAAAAGGTTCACTGCATCCCTTTGTTCTGGTTCACTGAATGTTGTTCATGGTTGAGTAGATTTCTGTCTGAATAGTTTGATGTTGGATATGGTTTCTAGTTTTGTAGTTGTTTATTTCATTTGTATTTAATGTTCCACTGTTTGCACAAACAAATTAGATGTAGGCATATAAATACAAAATTTTATTACTACCATTAAAGTAATACTTTATGTACTACTAATTTTTTCAATATTTAATAACAATTATCTGAATATTAGATAAAAATGCATGCTTATTTTTTCACAAATATAACACTGTATACTGTAATTGCAAAAAATTAACAACAGTGGCAAGATTCTGAAAATGAAATTATTCTAGCTAAATCTTTAATAATTTTTGGTTCTTCATATTGAGTAGGAATACATTATGTAAAGTTTAGTTTGCAAGCTTCTATAGCTTACATTTTTATCCCCTTGCAATTCATTCAGAGGGATATAGAAACAAGACTGTTAATGTGTGTCAGAGAGTGTAACAATTCACTCAGAAGGATATAGAAACGAGACTGTTAATGTGTGTCAGAGAGTGTAACAATTCACTCCGAGGGATATAGAAACAAGACTGTTAATGTGTGTCAGAGAGTGTAACAATTCACTCAGAGGGATATAGAAACGAGACTGTTAATGTGTGTCAGAGAGTGTAACAATTCACTCCGAGGGATATAGAAACGAGACTGTTAATGTGTGTCAGAGAGTGTAACAATTCACTCAGAGGGATATAGAAACGAGACTGTTAATTTGTGTCAGAGAGTGTAACAATTCACTCAGAGGGATATAGAAACGAGACTGTTAATGTGTGTCAGAGAGTGTAACAATTCACTCCGAGGGATATAGAAACGAGACTGTTAATGTGTGTCAGAGAGTGTAACAATTCACTCAGAGGAATATAGAAATGAGACTGTCAATGTGTGTCAGAGAGTGTAACAATTCATTCAGAGGGATATAGAAACAAGACTGTTAATGTGTGTCAGAGAGTGTAACAATTCACTCAGAGGGATATAGAAACAAGACTGTTAATGTGTGTCAGAGAGTGTAACAATTCACTCAGAGGGATATAGAAACGGGACTGTTAATGTGTGTCAGAGAGTGAAACAATTCATTCAGAGGGATATAGAAACAAGACTGTTAATGTGTGTCAGAGAGTGTAACAATTCACTCAGAGGGATATAGAAACGGGACTGTTAATGTGTGTCAGAGAGTGTAACAATTCACTCAGAGGGATATAGAAACGGGACTGTTAATGTGTGTCAGAGAGTGTAACAATTCACTCCGAGGGATATAGAAACAAGACTGTTAATGTGTGTCGGAGAGTGTAACAATTCACTCCGAGGGATATAGAAACGGGACTGTTAATGTGTGTCAGAGAGTGTAACAATTCACTCCGAGGGATATAGAAACGAGACTGTTAATGTGTGTCAGAGAGTGTAACAATTCATTCAGAGGGATATAGAAACAAGACTGTTAATGTGTGTCAGAGAGTGTAACAATTCACTCAGAGGGATATAGAAACAAGAATGTTAATGTGTGTCAGAGAGTGTAACATTGAGCTGGTAGACACTCTACAGGCCACATTGTTAGCTCGATTGGTTTGATACTTCACAGGTAGCTTTAGTAGGTCAAAGCTCAAGGTCACTATGGGACTTCATAGAAAAAGCTTGAAGACACTCTACAGAACACAGTTTTTGCTTGTTTGATTTGATACTTCATCTATGGGTAGCTTTAAAAGGTCAAACTTCAACGCCGCTATGGGACTTAATTCATAGAAAAAGCTTGTAGACACCAATTGCGAGGGGATATGCCCTGCCTTGAGGAGCTCTTGTTTTTGAAATGTAATTTTGTATATATTGGATTATCATTCTCAGGAAGAGGGGATGGGGTGGGGTGGGGTGTTAAGATGGGATTTTCTTACTTCTTTCATGTTGTCATATAAATATGTTATGTATAATAGATGAATGAAATATAAGATTGATAACACAAGTTTTAATTCAAGCATCACAATGGATGTAAGCAGCACGTGTACATGCATTAATGTGTATTGTTTTATCAGTAGTATGTTATAGAGAAGATTATGTAGCGAATAAAAATGTATCAGAAGTATATCAAAAATACAATAAACAAATTACATCAATGTTATTGAGTAGTGATTTTTGCATGACCTGGCACAAACCACAGCTTTGTCATTATTATGCAGAAAGTCAGCTTTTGTTTTAGCTTCTAGTCCCCATTCCCATATCTTTATTTTGTATTTTGAAATTATGGTAAAGCATTATGATAAAGCACCAGGAAATTAGATTAGGGAAATAGTTGTAAAACTTCATAATTTTGATATATGAAACTATCTTTTTAAGTAAATGACAAAATCTAAATAAATTGTTCAGATTTTTTCTGCCAGCATGAAAATTGATGACATGTTTGGTAATTTTTGACAGATGATATTGAGTTGGTGAGGGGGAAAAGAGAGACACCAGAAACACCGAATCTCAAGAAATCTCGTTCCCTTGGCGGGAGCCTAAAAAAACTGTTTCGTCGGGGCCGGAAACAGACGAGATCACGGGGAGAAACTTCCAGGGAGAGTTCATTTTCTCGTTCCTCAACACGCAATGTCTCACAAGGCCCGTCTAGAGAGGGGTCATTAAATAGAAATGTTGACCCAAAGGATATGCAATATCAACAGACTTTAATTTCATAGCATTTGTTCAACTGTATACATTATGAGGAATTTTGTATTTTCATACAGTGTTTGTAAAATTATTCAAAGTCTAAAAATCAGTTTTAAAACAATTTCAATTACAAGTAAAAATATGAAGTGATAATAAACATCAAAAAGAAACATATTGGATATTTTCGGAATAGCATATATTCATTGTTTACATATGAAAGCTAAGAACCAGTTTCATGAAAAGATATGAACCTCCATCTTAGCAGGCTGGTTTATACATATAGACTCGTGAGCACAATCATGAATTTTTTAATTCAGAATCCAACAGTCATGGAAACTTCTGCCTATATGAAACGAGTACTTTGACATGTACATCTTGTTAGGGTCTTCCTTTCATTTTCCGGTTCAGCCGTTTTATATTTAGTCAGTGTCTATCTACTTCTGCTTTTATAAATAATTTTTCATGTTTTTACACAAACAAAAAAAATCCTTCTAGTTGATGCATGCATTACAATTCCAAAGACAAATCACAATTTTGCATATTCTCAGTTGCCGCCCCTTGTCACCTCAAAATGAACACAAACCATGTGACACTGTACAATTACTTCACTACAGACATTACTCTGTTATATGGGATGTTTGAGCATATTATCTTCACCTTGTATTTATGCCTTAATTATTGTCCTCGTTGTGATTTTCCCATTAATTTATTACCTCGTTTTCCAGTGTTTATTATTTTACGTTTGATTACGGCTCATGAGCTTTGTGTTTACTTAGCTGAGAGTTTACGTCATAATCACGTGACTATTTATTATGTGCCGACAACGCTAAATACTGCAAAACGCTACCGCCATATTGTTCATGGCTGAGAGATGGAGATTTCAAACCTTGTGCACAGTTACATGTAGTTACAAGTACACATGCACTTGTTTCCCTTAATTTTTGACGAAGACAAATTGCAACATACAAATGTGTTGCAAACTTTCAACATGGCTGGTTTCATTTCAAGGTTTTGACAACTACTGATCCACAGAGAATGCAATTTACATTTCACAGCATTAAAGCTACACGTTTATGCTGAAATGTAGACAGTTTAGTGAGAAGTAGATGACATGCCAACATGAAGAATCATTAGACCATGTGCTGAGTTTTTGGGTGATTCCCCAACGATACTTGTACATGTTTGAAATCTCAACCTCTCTGACACTAAGATTAGATATATGTTTTGTATGCTTTTTCTATTGTTAGTTTTGATCAAGCAGGTTTGATTGACATGTGTATATTCTATACTGAAAGCAAGTTTTTGTTTGGTTCCCTTTTAGCGACCGCTTTTGTTTGGTTCCCTTTTAGCGACTGCTTTTACAATGTTTAGTGCAGGATAAAATTTCATGTCGATATATGTACTTGACTCGATATTATTTAGAACAAGTGTGTGTTCATATTTGAGAATTTTGAACAATGAAAAATGGTATAGTCTGTGCCCCCAAAAATGCGAAAGAAGAATTGTGTGTATAAAGGGCTCTCAGTTCTCTGCTATATGTATAAGGCTTATCGATCAAGCTCACATTTGGTTCTCGGGTCAATTTTTCCTGTAAAAGATGCTGCAAGGAGGATATATTTGCTTTGAGTGGAAGATTAATGATGCTACAGCAGGAAATATACACAGATTGAAAAAAGACATGCACTAATTTATCAATGGCAATATCTAATTATTTAAAAAGTGTACAGTAGATTGTAAATTCAGCCAAATTATTGAGTTTCAAGAGTTTTCTGCATATTCTGTTTTGAAAAAGAAGTATTGAACTTCAACAAAGATTGCAGAAATGGTCATCAAAATTTCACTCTGATTTTGATGATATCATCCATTTGGTTTCTTTTAAGTATACACAATTGCCCATAGCCTGAGAACCAGATAATTCCTTTATGTAGCCTATAATTTCATCCATAATGAAAGATCTCTGTAGGGATTTACCAAAGGTTGTGCATTTATGTGGTCAGTAGAGCTCTGTCCGTGTTAGAAACATTGATTAATTATGTTTGAAATCCGATTTAACTGCATGTATAAAGATCATAAGTGATTTGTGGAAATGTTACAAATTTTATTTTTATACACAAAAAGTTTATTTTTGTCCCTCAAATATATGATGGAGAATGCCCTTTCGAAAGTGGGAAGAAACAATAAGACTAATGTATTAAAATTTTACACATGTATAGTTATGTACACATTCTGTTATAAGTTTTAAGCTATCTTTATGTTTCCTTTATCATTTTGGGAGTGCAGAATTAATGGAAACTAATCTCGGGAACAAGAAAATTATTGACATACATTATTTTTAGAAACAAAAACAATCTATATTTTAGTCCACTTCTAAAGTGGTGAGTTGTTTGTATGGTGTGAAAAGTGAGTACAATGTATACACTTCTGTAATGTGCAAACCATGAAGAGAAATTGTCAAAGCAAAAAAAAAAAAATTTGGTTAGTTTTATACTCTTGTCCTTGGTGATACAGCCTTGAGGAATGCATAATGGAATAGTGATCCTTCTTCCCCTTTTAAAAATATTTAGACCCAATTCATTGTGAATGACAATGCTAAAATTCAGTTTGCTTCCAGTGAAATTTAGAACATTTTGCACTAAAACAGGATTGAAAATTTGATGAGATACACTATATACATAGAGGAATATCTGATTTCCTCACATGTTATATGACTTGCAATTATATCCTTATCCCAGAGATGACTCTGCAATTTTGAATGCACTGGTCCGCTTAGAAAATTTTAGGCAAGGTATATATATGTACACTGATCAAGGTTGATGTATTACAAATATCTTTGACAAGCCTTGGTGATTTTGATGGCTAATGATATTTAATCCTTGTGTTTTTGCTTTAAACTGTAATCGCAGGGACTTTTTCAGATTAGTTTTTGTTGTAAAAAATATTCATCTTTAACATGACAATAATTGGAATTGATGTTCAGTAAAGTGTTGTATCACAATTTATCAAACGTTTTTCAACAACGACATTTTAGACTAGTGCTCTAACATTTGTTTTCCTTATTTAAGGCCAATATGTAGATGTTGGGTGTCTTGCCAATGCATGTGTAGAAGATTTGATCTTTGTATGTGAGTGTGTGTAGGACCAAGATAGGTGAAATAAAATGCTACACTGATAAAGTCATTTATTTATTTTTTCGTCTTAAGAAAAGAAGTTCATGAATAAGTAAAATTCAATCTAATATTAAAATCAGTTCCTTTATCTGCTCCTTTTTCTATAGGGTCACTACTTCGTGACAATACTTTTTTTTTTTTTAAAAGGAGTGGATCAAGGAGCTGATTTTAATCAGATTGGCAACATTTATAATAGTTTTGGGATGCGAGATCAGGCTTCCATCAGAATTTGGTTTTGGGCTAATGTGAAGATCAGAAATTAGGACAACAGGACAAATTCGTACAGAAGTTGCACTCGCAGACCTTTTATTTTCTAATTATGCTTGGTTTGATGTCTGACAAACATCTAAATCCATGGACATTTCATAACCTTGAGGAATTTTTGTCCTTGAAATTGGAATCTTTCATCACTGTTGTGCCTATATTTATACCCCAAGCAACGAAGTTGTGGAGGGTATAATGTTTTTGACCAGTCCTTCAGTCCCTTTTTTATCAGCGCAATTCCTTTGAGACCGCTCAACAGAATTTCATGAAACTTTGTAGTTAATAAGGACACACTGTGTAGATGTGCACATTTCCAGGAAATTCTGATTCAATAATTTTTCTGAGAGCTATGCCCCTTTTGAACTTTTGAAATTTACATGAAAGCTGCCTTACATAGTGCCGATTCAAGTTTGTTAAAATCATGACCCCTGGGGTAGGGCTACAATAGGGTATCGAAGTATTGCATACAAATATATAGGGAAAACATTTAAAAATCTTCTCAAGAACCATTGCATGGGCTAGGAAAGTGCAAATTTACATGAAAGTTTCCTGACATTATATTATTAAAGTAATGACTCCTGGGGTAGGATGGGGCCACAATAGAGGATCAAAATTTTACATACAATTATATAGGGAAAATCTCAAGAACCACTGGGCCAGAAAAGTTTACATTTACATGAAAGCTTCCTGACATAGTGCAGATTTAAGTTTGTTAAAATCATGACCCCCAGGGGTAGGGTGGGGCCACATAGGGGATCAAAGTTTTACATACAATTATATACGGAAAATCATTAAAAATCTTCTTCAGAATTACTGGACCAGAGAAGTTTACATTTACATGAAAGCTTCCTGACATAGTACAGATTCAAGTTTATTAAAATCATGGCCCCAGGGGAAGGGTGGGGCCACAATTGAAGATCAAAGTTATATGTACAAATATATAGAGAAAATCTTCTCATGAACCATTACACCAAAGAAGTTTACATTTACATGAAAGCTTCCTGACATCATGCAGATTCAAGTTTGTAAAAATTATGGCCCTTGGGAGTAGGACATAGTGCAGATTCAAGTTTGTATATCATGGCCCTCGGGAGCAGGTTGGGGCCACAATAGGGATCAAAGTTTTACATGCGAATATATATGGGGAAAATCTTTAAATATGGGCCAAGGTGAATGATGTGGCCCATGGGCCTTTTGTTCATCATATTTCTAATGGTTATTTTCTATGTAAAAGCAATGCAATACAACTGTCGATTTCTCAGAAAATGCACCATTCCCTCAGGACTTTCCCCTGGAAAACACGGACAACTCCCTCATCAATATTTTTAAACAATCAAAATGCTCAGGAGCCTTCCAGGAATTGATCGCAAGATATTTCTCCATGGCAGAAGAATAAATCAATTCTAAAAAGTTGTTTCGGTATAATAACAGTTTTTTAATGGGTTTTTCGGGTTTCCTTTGACAAAAAAGCTATTTCCCGAAGCAACGAAGCCTCCGATGAGGGAAATAGCTCTCTGGTTGAGGGGGACCATAAATTTGGTAATTCCCTCGTACCTATTTTCTAACTGTATGTAAATATAAATCATGGTCTTATTGTTTAGAGAGAAAAAACGATGAAAGAAGCCAGAATTTTTTTCCACTCTCGGGGAAATAGATCACAAAATCATTTTATTAATTTCACCTCATTAAAAAGACAGAAGATGGTACAAATAACTACAAAGTAGACATATTTCAAGCCTATAAAATCCAAAGCATTACAAAAATCTGTGACGTAATTATTCATAGGGCGTCACCCGATGATTGTTTACGAGTCCGTTCGTTCTGTTTAAAATTATGTCTGTTCATCATGCGTTTATGTATCTTGTATGGCAAACCCTTTTACTATTTATTCGTAAAATAAGATATCTCTTTAAATAAGAGAGATATCTCTTTACACTAGAGAGATATCTCTATTGGTTGTAGAGATATCTCTGTTAGTTAGGGAGATATCTTTTGTGGCTAGGGACATATCTCTTTAACCAAAAGAGTTATCCCTTTAAACAAAAGAGATATCTCTTCTTTTTGAAAGATATCTCTATGCTAGGGAGATATATCTCTCTTTCAGAGATATCTCTTAAAGCTAAAGAGATATCTTTTAAAGAGAAAGAGATATATCCCTAGCATAAAGAGATATATCTCTATCAATGTAAAAAGAGATATCTCTTTAAGTTAGAGAGATATCTCTTTAAATTTTCAAAAAGAGATATCTCTTTAACTTAAAGAGATATCTCTTTTTAAAATAATCCCCGGTGATCATAATTACTTCTTCCTGTTGCAACGCCATTAATATGATGTAACCAATTTTTTAACCAATCAAAATACTTCTAGTGTAAAAATGGTGGAAAAGGTTAAAGAGATGGTTGGGGAAACATAATTTAGTACAACTGTAAATGTACATCTAGTCTAGCTCACATATCTTATCAATTGATTGTCTTTGTTTTGTTTGTTTTTTTGTTACCTGTATACACTTCACATGCTGTAAACGCAAAATCTTCGCCCGGAATTGCAGCCATCATGGTAAAATTTGCTTTGCCGGGCTTACGGTTTAGGAAGAATTCTTTAAGTATTCAAACTAGTAAAAAATATTGGAAAGAGATATCTCTTTTTCTTTGAGAGATATCTCTTTCAACGATTAAAGAGATATCTCTTATACTTTGAGAGATATCTCTCTAGGAATTCTAAGAGAGATATCGCTTTAAATGAAGGAGATATCTCTCAAAGTGAAAGAGATATCTCTTTAAGTGAAAGAGATATCTCTTAAAGTATAAGAGATATCTCTCTAAGTAAAAGAGGTACCTCTCAAAGTGAAGAAGATATCTCTCTAAGTGTAAGAGATATCTCTTTTAAGTGTAAGAGATTACTCTAAAAGTAAAAGACATCTCTTTAAATGTGAGAGATATTTCTAAAAGTAAGAGATATCTCTCATTTTAAAGAGATATCTCTTTGAAATAAGAGATATCTCTTTAATTTAAAGAGATATCTTATTTTTCGAATAAATAGTAATAGGGCTTGCCATAATCTTGATTTCAATATATACTAGGGGGAAAAAGAAACTACATTTTTCTATATTTATTGTTTATATTTATAAAATCTAAACAATCGATAAAGGTGATGTTTTTAAACAATATCGGATAGTACCCGACTCAGATGCACGGACTGAACACATATTGTTTATTGAAGTGTTCGTACGCACGAGTTTTACTGGCCAATACTGTTTGGAGTAAGTAGTGTAAAAGGTTTGTTTGGACACTATTCGTTAAAGAAAACACTTTAGTTTTGACAAAATTTACCCTTCTCTCATGCCACGACTCAGCGAAAACCAACGTAATCGTGCTGTTGGGATGCTTCAATCTGGAATGGCACAAAATATCGTAGCAAGACACTCTGGAGTTCATCGGAACACCATCCAGGCATTATGGTGACGTTTCCAACAATCTGGTAACACTCGGGATCGACCACGTTCTGGGCGCCCTCGTGTGACGTCGCGTCGACAGGACAATCACATTAGACTTGTGCACCTGAGAAACGTTTCCAGACAGCAAGTTTGACTGATCGTAGCATTCCTGGACTTCGACCAATCAATCCAAAAAATGTGCGTAATCGTCTGCGCAAGCACAACATCAGACCAAGACGTCCATCAGTGCGCCCAATACTGCTTCAACGTCATCGTATCACTAGACTAAAGTGGTGCAGACGACATCTGCGATTCAGAATACAGGACTGGGCCAATATTCTGTTCTCTGGTGAATCCAGATTTCATTTGGATAGCAGTGACGGCCGCTGTAGAATGTATTGTCGCGTTGGGGAGCGGTACCAGGACGCTTGTGTTGTGCAACGTTGACAATTCGGTGGAGGTAGCGTTATGGTGTGGGGTGGAATAATAGCATGTGGAAGGACAACTCTACAAATTGTCAATGGAAATCTCACCAGCGTACGCTATTGAGACGAAATTATTAAGCGCCATGTGATATTCTTCATACAGAGACAGCAAAATCACATCACTCTGCAGCAAGACAACACAAGGCCACATGTTGCACCTGTAATCAGGGACTTTTTGTTCAACAGAATGTCGATGTCTTGCCTTGACCAGCAGTTTCCCCCGATTTATCGCCGATCGAGCACGTCTGGGATGAAATCGAATGACGTGTACGCCGTTTACCAAATCAACTAGTGACATTGGCTGATTTACGCCAGGCTTTAACCAACATCTGGAACAACATCGCTCAAGCATTTCTGAACACTTTAGTGGCATCAATGAGATCGTGAGATTGAGCCCCGCTCGTGCCATGGCCACGTCAAACCTAAGACGTAAACAATACTAAACATAGGTATAGTGATGGCTTCTTCACTAAACAATCGGCATTTAGAAGTGAGAATCACGGGTCTTTCGGATACCTTAAAAACGGAGGTCCCGTATCGCGGTAGCACGATAAAGAACCGTTACTGCTATGGCCCTGAGTACTATGCATAGGTCTAAATTTGCGGTACTTCACCTATAGCTGGTGACGTCAGAATACGAGTGAAAAATTCTCGACGGGACTTAAAAACAATCAATCAATCCTCTCGTCTATGAGCTTCGCCTTTCGTATGACGTAATAAATGCGCATGATCAAAATGGCTGAACATGTAGAGGAGATTGCCTCTATCGTGTTGAACAGTAAATCTAGTAGATTTCTTTGACAAAGTAAATAAAAAATAGTATGTATGTATGAGATGTTTGTATTTTTCATTCATACAAGTGTGCACATCGGAAGCCGAAAATGCCTGCATATCTCGTCACTTCCAACTTCTACCATGTAACACAATTTGGCGCGCTTGGGACCGCATTCCGTGTGCATTTAAGAATAATTTTTGAAGATCAAGAGATGTATCTTTTTCAGTTAGAGAGATATCTTTTCTGTTTTAAGAGATAGTTTTGATTCAAAATGTTAAAAAGATATCTCTTAAAGTGAACATCTCTCTTTAACTTAAGTGAAATATATCTTTAAAGTAAAAGATATCTCTTTTTAGAGAGATATCTTTCAAAGTTAAAGAGATATCTCTTTTGAATAAATAGTAAAATGGCTTGTCATAGAGGTCTCGTGTCGCGGCAGGCGTTGGCACGTTGAAGAACCCTCTGCCGTAAGTGCTAAGCATAGGTCTAAAAATTTGTGGTTGTTGGTTGTATGGTTGTACATGTACAATGTCCCACTCGAGCATTTTTCATTCATATGGAGAGATCACCATTGCCGGTGAAGGGCTGTACAATTTAGGCATATGCTCGGCGCTTACGGCCTTTACCTTGATGTAGGGAGAGGGCTAAAATAGGCAATGCCTGCTGCCCGATCCCATTCACTTTGTGAATGAAATGTTGTTTAAAATAAAACTTCATGATAAACGGACTAATTTCAGCTTCTCGATCCATCGTCAACTTCCCATATTTATGTAGCAATATTCCATTATCACCTGCATATATGGTGTTTATATTTCTCAACTTATTCGATACGCAAGAGCATGTTCTGCGCATGATCAGTTTTTAAATCGAGGTAAGCTTCTGACAAACAAGTTGATGGTACAGGGGTTTCAACAGTCTCGATTGAAGTCAGCATTTTGCAAATTCTATGGTCGTTATAACGATCTAGTTCGTCAATACAACCTCGCATAGGGTCAAATGCTGTCTGACGTGTTTCATATCGATTGTTAAGCCGTTCTTGACACACTGATTTTGACTACGGATAACGTCGTTTACCTGATCAAGATATAGAGCTCACGGCGGGTGTGAACGGTCGACAGGGGATGCTTACTCCTACTAGGCATCTGATCGCACCTCTGGTGTGTCCAGGGTTCCATGTTTGCCCAACTCTCTTTTTTGTATTGCTAATAGGAGTTATGATATTGATCACTGTTCGTTATCTTCACTTTTCATATGGATGAAAAGTGGAGGATGTGTACAATGAAAACTTTCAAATACTTTTGTAATGAGTAATGAACTATACAATGGGCCTATACCTTCCAAACACTGAAGTGACTCAGACCAATGGAATAGTCCGAGATCCTGTTTACCCCTATTTCAATGGGTATAACCCTTTGCTATATAAGAGGCTGCAGAGGCAGCCTTCATCATTCGTAAGCAGCCCGCTGTTGGTAGAAGTAAGCCAGAATTAGAAGGTAAACTATTAAAGAATTAATAGTGAAAAGAGTTTGAAAGGTTAGGGTAGAAACATAAGCCACTGGTGAAAGACAAACTAAGGAATTGTGGTGAGATACAAGGTGTAATAATCCTGAATAAGGGTGGGGCACCGAGTACTCACAAGCAATAGGAACTTAGTTTCGGAACCAGGTGCAAAGTGCCCAGCCATCTCTACAGAAGCGTGTGAATAGAACCTTGGCTTGTGTCCCAGTGTATTTTTAAGAAAAACAGAACCCGGGACAAGTATCCCAGTAAATCAGAATAATCATTGTAAGTGATAGTGATTCTATGTATTTAATTTTTGGCCCAAGTAGAGCCCGAGGAAAATTCCATACATGTATATATATTTAGAGTTCACGAGATCCCTTTATCCTTTGAAATGAACCCTTAGAAAACACGTTACACTTTATTAATCAAAAAACCAGTTTTAGAAGAAAGTAATCTGAAAAAGAGAAAAAATTGCTAGACTCGAACCCGCGATCTGCAGATCAGCAGTCGACAGGGTATTTTTTTTTCTTTTAAGCAATCAACATGTTAACCGACTGAGCTACATGTACCCGAGCGATTATATTTAAAAGGAATATACAAATATTGCTGTTTTTCATATTTTCATTCATGTTTAAAAAGGAAATCAGCCATTGTGTCGATGTAGTTACTCCTTAATGTATTTCTCAGAGCGTTTGGTTGAGATGGCATTCAAATATCTTTGCCTATTATCCTTTTGAGGTCACATTTTGCCATTAGAAGATCAAAGTACCATATGACAGGGGATGCTTACTCCTCATAGGCACCTGATCCCACCTCTGGTGTGTCCAGGGGTCCGTGTTTGCCCAACTATCTATTTTGTATTGCTTGTAGGAGTTATGAGATTGATCACTGTTCGTTATCTTCACCTTGCATGTTACTGGAAATATTTACCTATTCAATAACTCTCTTCGTGAAATGAATTGGTTACAGTTTAATGTGTATTAGTTATCGTCGTCTTCCAACAGGAAGAGTGACAAAGGACCAGCGAGGAGTTGCTTTTGGTACTACAGGGTACGCCACGGGAGATGTTGCCGCTGACTTCTGCAATGATGTCGCCATTGTTTGTTGTATCGTATTGTTTTGAGACAACGTTGATGAATTCTGTTTTGACGTTACAAGATGTGTTGATTTTGGTGTTGATACATGTTGATGAGTCATCGGGTATGTTGTTGCAGATGTTATTGAACTCTGAACTTTTGGAGAAGTTGTCACCGTGACAGAAGACATTGTTGCTGTTGTCGTCACGGGATAAGTTGTCTCGCCCCCAGATTGCGTCTGGTGAACTGGAAAACAAAATCATTAAAGGTATTTCACAAAATGATAACTTCGGACATTTTCGTAGTTGTTATCATGCATGCTTACCTAGAATACCCTGTTGTAGAGTTTCGCTAACGCTGTTATTAGATTTACAGCAGCGAGTCGAACTACCAAAGTGCAAAAAGTCGTTCTGTTGAGCAGATCTGCACTCCAGGTCGTAAGTTATAAAGTTATCCATGAATGAATGCAAGCAACTGAGTTTCAACTGCTTGTAGGTTCCGAATATACATGTATGCACAGTGTACAATAATTTTAACATATGGTGAATCATTATTAAGTCGCCAGTTCAAGAGTATTTATTTTAAACTGATATGCAAATCAAACAAAAACTATTCTCTCATAAAAGCAAGACTTGTTCTGAAATTGATATTTGAAAATTATCTGGTGGAGACCCCATGATCAAGCACCCCTTTCCACAAGTTTTCAAGCCAAATATCATGTGCTGTGTTATTATAAAGCCTTAATTCAATATCCTATATATTTGTTTTGTATCTTGAGAACAGACTGCAATTGATGGAAAACTTACTAATGTGCACTTGGACAGTAGTTTGCCATCTCCGTATCTTATCATGCAAGTGTTGTCACATACGGTCGCAAAAGATTGACATCGAAAAGTTAGATAATCTTCACATATGAAACAGGAAATGGAATGAAATGGAGGACTCGTTACATGTTGAGATGACGTCATTGGCTGTGTCAGAGTTGTCAGAGTGATTGGTGTGGCAGTAGTAGTTTTTTCTACAACAAATAAGTGAAAATCTTTTCAATAATCTGCAGATCCTTATATATGTATGCATACTCTTTTCCATCAGCATCTTAGGGTTTTGTCACCATGGAATGGTACCGTCCGAAGACCTTCTAATGCAGCAGAGAAAACACATACCGTGACGAGACTGGCAGAAGCAGGAACATTGAATGTCCGCCCAGCTCTTGTATACTGTGCAGATAATCGGATCATAGGTATAGCACTGCGACACCTTGTCCCTGCATAGGGAGGGATCTGGAAATATCGTAATTATAGAGTGATTCTAATGAGGAATTGCAACGGCGTCTTTGTATTTCTTACTGCTGCGCCTAAGATTTAAGATCGAGGGCTTGATGCTTTTTTGTCTCTTTCTGTCTCTTTTTTTTGTGTGTGTCTTTGTCTGACCTCAACTTTAGTCATGGCTATAATTTTGAACTATACAAGATCTAGATAGAATTGAAAGTTCAAGCTTTTCTTACTCTTCGTTTGTCCGAAACTTTGTGATAACAAGATAAAGACTGATAGGTCAAGGCCAAAGCTATACATTTACATTCCAACCCGATTTTGTTAAAAACGTAAAAAAATATATATATATATTGTGGTTTATTTGACAATAATTTGCAAATGACATCATTATCATACGCTCAGGAGCATTATAAAAATCCTGTCGCTTGACCACGTTTTCAATGTTGATGAGGTGAAATGATATATTGTATCTCTGACCGCTGTTTTTAATGCGTCTCGAGATCGTAATCAATATACGATGTTTTTGTCTTTGTATTTTTCTGCATGTTTGGTTTGTTTTTGTTTTTTAATGATATCCTTGATTATTACCTTTGAATTAGCCAGAATCGGGACATAGTCAAGTGATTTATGTTTTTAACAGATGCTATTTTCATTCTTCTGTAACGGGCGGGTTTGCCCAGATAAGTTCTAAAGGTATAAAGACAGAAATCAACATTTCACCTCTTTTCTTTCATTAAGTATGTACATCGTTTTGGCGTAATAGGATTATCACATATAAGTTATTAACCAAGCGCACCTAATAATCTGTATTCATCGTCAGGATTTCTTACCAGCGAAGTCCGAATGTCCTTCAAACACACCAATGGAATTTTTCAGTAAACCTATACATAAAACGAAGACGACGCAAAGAATGTTCATCTTAGCTCCAGATTTGATCTCGAAGACAAGAGGACTGGACATTAGAACAGAACCCACACTACTTAATCATTAAGATAAACTTCGCGGTCATCTCTGATTGCCCACTGGACAATACATCATTTCACCTTTTGTGTAGAGTCTGTACTGCATATTCATTCAATAACTCATATAGATCGGGTCCCGTAGTGATCCGGGTTAGAATGGGTCCTCAGTAGCCCTTGGCTCTCGTAAAAGGCGATTAAATGGGGTGGTCCTTCGGATGAGACCGTAACACGGTAGTCCCGTGTCACAGCAGGTGTGGCACGATAAAGATCCCTCCCTGCTTAAAGGCTGTAAGCGCCAATCATAAGTCTACATTTTTCAGCCCTTCACCGGCAGTAGTGACGTCTCCATATGAGTGAAAAATTCTCGAGAGGGACGTTAAACAACATATAATCAATCATATAGATCGGTGCTCCATTGCAAGCAGGAACAGTGTATACTCCGCTGTGTCAGCGATATTTTTACCAGGGGACTGTTTATCCATTGGACATACGCTACATGTAGTCAATAGACGTGTTGCATCACAGTCAGTTTTCGTCAATAGGTGAAACTGATATAGATGTAGTAGGCTATCTTATGTATATCATGCACCTACATAGATTTACCTGTTACTCATGAATATACAGCCAAATTTTCGCACCCGTTTTAAAAACGCTCATTTAGCCATCATCTTTTACATAGGGCAAACAGCAAAACGTGGTCGCTCAGGAGTAAATTCAGTCTCAGCATCCCGCTGGTGCGCTACGATCTGTTCGACAAGGAAGCCGAGTACACAAGTAGTTTGATTATTGGGCCATTCTGAAACTGTTAAACCGAGAGTGGTTTAAAAATGGAAGGAAAAAACAACACAAAGTAGACTTCATCCATGTTTATTTGTGATGGTGACTCAGATTTTAGTACTATACGTTGGAATGGTAAGTGGTAGTCTCCCTGAATCTAAATGAGAATTGATATAGTACTTAATTTTATCAAAATTCGATAAAATACCGATTCCTCATTCATTTATGAATACATTAACATGTATTGTTTTCGTCTTCATCTAATTCTTGTCAACTGGAGCAAAACGAATTGATTAAACTTTTTGATCTTTTGGTTTATGAATTTTTGAACCTGCACTTACCGACTTGGAAGCTGTTTAAAAAATTACCTTGATCGAATTTACAGAAGCAGCGACACTGCACCATCGCCCAAGATTTAAATCGAATGCACATATCTGCACCATACCTCGGGCATATTGAAATATTGTCTCTGCACCCTGAAGAATAAGCAGATTGGAGTACCCAGGTCTTAAGAAGACTCGTGTATCATGATGCTTTATGCTTGGTGAATATTTATTGGATATTATAATGTGCAAGGAAACTGTTTTACATAAAAAAAAAAGGCAGGAAAGTTGTGTATCAAAAGACAGAAAGCTCTGAGTGAAAAGCTTCGTCCATTCAGTTTCACAACTTTTGTCTGATTACGGTAGATGCCTTACGTGGAAAAAAAACTGGTAGGCATTTCAAGTCGGTCCAAAACATTTTCTGTCTTGTCTTGAAAAGTTCTTCCTTTAATTGTAATATAGATAATATTCTTTCTTACATTGTATTCTCATTTTCGTTTTTACCTCGGTCTGTTGTTGCCGAAGCAATCGTTGATCTTGGTGGTGCTGTTGGCAACATGGAGACACCTGTAGTGTATTATGAGTTTTAATCAGTGAAGCGTAATATCTACATTGGTATCCTAGTATGGATAGGTAAGAAAGATGCACAAACACAGTACATGCACTTACCTTTACAGAACAGTTCCTTGGGATCAAATGTGTCTTTTGTATAAGTAGTGTTTGTATGTGTAATGCTATTGGCATTGCTGGCCAATTTATCTGTTACTTCATCAGTGAAAAGCACGGGAATGATTTCAACGCCTTTCCCGAGCAGTTCCTCCACTGGCTCCGTTGTATTTTCAGGGTGAAATATGCCATCCGTCAATACTAAAAGCACATTATCAGCTTGTGGGCGATCACCACCATTTTTTGTGAACATTACATCAATTACGAAGTTAAATCCTTCCTCTAAGTGAGTAAATTTACCAATGTGCGAAATATTTGATATGGCTCTAATTATGTCTTGTTCTGATGAATTAAGTTTGAATTCCAGTCTAGCATCGTTAGAAAAGCTAACTGCACCGAACTTGGTGTTGTTATTGTAAGAAGCAGAGCTGTTGACGATTTCTTTCATGAATTCAATCTGGGCATTGAACGAGTAGTTGGTTTCACTCCCACTGCTATCGACCAGAAAAACAACATCCAGAGGTCTGCATCCTGAGAAGAAACGCTAGCGTCATCGTTTGTTTTCAGGTTAGTCACGTTTTACAATGTGAATTTGCAATCAAACTAAACAACGGCATGAAAGAGAGTGTTCGTAGGGTACCTGTGGTAGGAATTTTTGAGTGACATGTCATCAGGAATGCATAGACCAGAGTAGAAATGAACAAGGATCTACAGACGACCATTTTGTCCGTTGGAATTTTTTATGAGAAAATGGCTAAGATTGCTTAGCCTCATTTGATAACAGGTTGTTCGTAACTTGTCATATTGATAAGAAAGGTCGTATGTATATACCGTTTGTAATATGTGTCCACATACACCTACTGAAGGATTAATTAATTTTCATAACTTATTTAATAGTAAATTCTGTGGGAAAATACATTATGAACGATCACCAAGTTCGAACCTAAAATGCAAAAACCATATTTTTAACTAGTTCTAATTTTTTATTACTAAAATCCCTTTCACATGCACCTGTTTACACACGGGGTGCATTTTGGGGCATATGTGCAAAATTTGCAACCAGGAGTATATTGTGTCATGTGAAAGCATTTGCATATATGTAAAGTATTTTACTCAATTGTTTTATTCCTAATCTGAAATCTGCATCTAGTCAGACGAGGTGCATATTCACTTTTACATATGAGTAAATTTAGTCCCGTGAACGCATGGCAAAATTTACACACATGACAAAATTATTGAAATTGTCACTAGAATATTGCATAATTTTCTTTTAAAATTTCACATCGTCCTGTATTAGAAAGAGTTGTGAACTTCTGCTGTGTCTGTAACTTCAAACTGCAAATTGTATTAGAACAATAAATGACAAAATCTATAGCTACATAATAAGGATAGATCCACCTCGTTCCTTTGTCCTCAAAATACATCCATATTGCTTGGAATAGGTAACTTAGTACGGATTTACGCACAGTTTGCTAGTGCATGTGAACGCATCGCAAATATTACATAAACACAGTAAGAGTATTTGCAAGTGTAAAATTTGCGCCTATGAGTAAAATGTCGTGCATGTGAGTGGCAGCTGCTCAACCATTTAACTATGGGGAATTTTGTTTGTTATACGACACTCAAATGACCGGAAAGATAACAGATGCCCTGTAATGAAACTAGAAATTAGGTGTCTATCATTGTCTCTCACTCCATGTTTTTATTCATGGAAATTGAGCGTTTCGAATAAACTTTATAAAATGATAGATCAAGAACCCGATCGTATATTTTTTTTAAACAATCGCTTGAATTGTCCAATACTAACTTATCCTTACATGAAGGGATACCTTCATTAATTCATTTAGCAGAACACTGTATTCTACATACGTTTTTCTGGAAACATACATGAAATCGCAAACATTGCAGGAAAAAAATCTTAAGTTTGCTCCTGTTTAACAAACTACAGAAAGACATTTGAACATATATATTTTTCTGTGTTTTTTTTAAATAGAAATGGATTTAAGCATGTAAAATATTTATATTATTGACCTTGTAAGCTATTTACACATAACGGCTGAAAATTATCTGACCTTGGCATGTCTCCATATTTGGTGATGATTTCCATATTTGAACGATGGTAAAGAGAAATAGTCCACGAAAGGCAAACTCTAAACGCATAAAATAAACGATCATAACGGAATGAATATCTGTTTTTATTTACTGAATGAATATCTGTTTTTATTTACTGAATGAATATCTATTTTTATTTACTGAATTACATGTTGATTTACATGGTACTACACACTACTGTAACGCATCGGTTTAGTTGTTAGTTGTTCAAAAAGTAGTTCGTAGAATGTATATATCCATACGCGGACGAAGGGAACTAAAATGAAACAAAATGCGTCTTCGTTGTTGCAATTGGCACTCAATGAAAATCAAAGAGAAAACATACATGCAGTGAATGAATGAGCCAAAATCTAGATAGAAGTGTAGCAGATGTTTACATTTTCTGAACTTTCTTTCTAGCTTATAACAATATATTGACATTCACTGTGTAGAGTGTCAGGGTGTAGAAGAGTCGTAGACAGAACGCCAGGTAAACGTCTTCTCGAAGCCTCTGTTAATAGAATAAACGCAATTACAACCAATGCATGGGGCAAATCTTACTTCTATTTCGTAAATTAATCTGCAACAATAAACTTTTGTGGTATTGGTGCTCGATTCCAAGAAAGAAAAAAATATTTCCAAACTTGAGTTCTGAAACGGAACACACATTAGGTTACAGTAGGTTAAACAGGACTCGAACGCACAACCCAAGGTGAGTCCTCTTCACCATCGACATTGATTAATGCATACATACAAACAAGTGCTAGACATTTATTGGTTTGAAGAGAAGGTTGTCACGTGTCGGGATTCTCTATGAAGTATTTAAAATGTATCGTTGCGCACAGTATTTAGCATAGACTTGCTCAAGTCTCTATGTTTAATAATCAGTGCTCTCTTTAATACTTTTTAATAATGCCAAACATAGATATGTTTGGTGATATTTAAGTATGGTAAGAGACCAGATATTTAGACTTCTGAAACAGAAAAATTTGAACGAAATGATAAATTAATAAAAAAAAAAACAACCAAAAAAACATAGAGACTTGAGCAAGTCTATATTTAGCACTTCTGCTTTAAAAAAAACAACCCACCAACCTTTTCACACCTGAATATCTATATTTGTAGTCTTGTGATATCTTTTACATTTTTTTTTTTTATCATTTGTAAATTCCTTCCGTGTTTAGAAAGAGTAATATTGTTGTTGTTCTTGAAAAATTTAGCTTCCTGAAACAAGAACAGCGATACCGGAAACGATAGAGTATTGGACGATTCTGTGTTAAAGTAAACTTGGACATAGATGCAGACACAAGTGTGAACCAAATCTACGTAAATATAGGATAGCGCACTAACAGGTACTGTACTTTGTAATGTGTGAATTCGTCTTGCATGTCTCTTCTGTCTCGAGAACTATGTTTAGCCGTGTAACTCAAATATATGTACACTACATGGAATGAAGATCGATATATATTTATGTATAACTTCCTGTTCAAAACAAAACGATAGATAATTTATCCGTATATGGGTTAACATAACCTAAATCCAAAGCCTTTCATTCACTTTGTGAAGGTTTTTGTTTACAAGGTAACGCCCAAAATATTCTGTAATTCATCATGATATATATGTATTCACTTGTTATACATCTCTTCTTTCAGAATTTTGACATTTGGTCAGTATGATTCCAGTTACTCAGAGTGTATTTTTCATACTGCTGGCGATGCAGGACAGCATACTCGCTAATCCATGTACTCAAGCTGAAAAAACGATCCCAAAAATGTGTAAGTGTTCGCATTATGGCAAATCTGCATATGTAAAAATAATTTGTGTGAACACAAATCGAACCTCACCAGCACAACAAATACCAAAAATGCCGAACAACACCAGCAGTGTACATATTCAAAGATTTCAACTAGTAAGCGTCACCAAAGAAACCTTCGGCAATCTGATGAATATCCCACTGATGGAACTAACTCTACGGGATAATAATATCGAGAACATTTCCGTGGATGCGTTGTCGGAACTGCAAATCCTTCGGTATTTGGAGATCAGTGGAGAAACTAAGGTTTCAAAACAAAATATATCCCTAATGATGTGTAATGTAACTAAAACCGTTAAGTATATCCGATTTTCTCACAATGTTTGGGACACACCCCCTGACTTTAAAGGACTCAAGCATTCTCTTTATAAGATAGACTTATCCTTTAACTATTTCCACAGTTTAAATGGCACCTGGTTTGCAGATTTGAGGCGACTCAGAGTCTTGGATGTGTCATTTAATGGAATATCAGAAAATAGTTACAACTTCACTGGCATAGAAAATGTCACAAATTTGTTCTTACAGGGGAATTGGTTTAAAACATTTCCAAAGTTTTGTAATTATTCATTTAAAAACTTACAAAAGCTCCATTTTCAGTTTAATAAATTGACTGAATTTAAACGAGAATATTTTTCGTGTTTACCAGATTTGACCCTCTTAAACTTGAATGGACATGCGATACGAAAACTTTACAATAACACCTTCACATCGTTAAGCTCTTTGAAAATACTCAAAATTCAAAGGTCGGCTGGGCAACTCTTTCATATTGAAGCTAGGGCATTTGAAAGTACGTCATTAAAAGAACTGCTCTTCACAGGCAATGGATTCTGGTTTCAGAACACTCCTACCAACCCTGCTCTCGAATATTTCAAACACTGTCCAAATCTGACATTGTTGAACATTACCTCCAACAAGCTTAAACTAAAGGGACATGAATTCATTTCAATGATGAAACCTTTGAAAAAATTGCAAGTGCTAGGTATAAGAGATATGAATCTGAACTATTTACCACGGGGGTTTATGAAATATTTACCTCATTTGTTCAAACTCGACGTGTCAGACAACTTCCTGCAAGCGTCGTGGGATGGTGAGTCCGTTTTCGGTTATAAATCGAAATTACGCTTTCTTGATTTATCGGACAATAATATCGAAAAAATCACGCCTTCGAATTTCCCAGAAAGACTCCTGAATGGAATGAGCAATACTGGTGGACTAGATGTCAGTCATAACAAGTTTTCCTGCAACTGTGATGATGCGCTGTGGTTTTACAAATGGATGCACTCCAACAAAGAAAAGTTATCCTCGGTAGACAACATTACATGTAGGCCTAATGCACATGATGATCTGGGTACGAGAATATTGTTTAACCTTACCGAAAAAGACGTGTGCCCCATCAACCCGGCAGTGGTAATTGCTACTATAACATTCTGCAGTGTTCTCATGGCGGTGCTTCTCGTGTTGGTAGTGGTGTATAAACTGCGATGGCATATACGTCATTGGTTATACGTAGTGAAACAACGGAGGAGAGGATACGAAATCATAAAAGATGATCCCGATTTCAATTACGACATATATATTGTTTACGCTGACGAAGATAATAATTTTGTTTTCAAGATTGCCGTACCCTATCTGGAAGACAAGGGCTACAGTCTCTGTGTGAGGTGTCGAGATTTTGAAATCGGAAAGATACACTGCGATAACATTGTCGACAACATGAACCAGAGCAGACGAGTTCTCTTAATTCTGTCCAATCATTTTGCAAAAAGTAAATGGTGTGAATTTCAAATGCATTTTTCGTACAACAGATGTTTGGAAGAGAAAAGAAATAACATCATCGTAGCAGTTTTGACCGAAATCAGCTACAAGTATTTGTCGAACACTCTAAAGGCATTGCTGACAACACATGACTACGCGCTATGGTCAAAGTCTGACGAAACGGGGCAGAATCTATTCTGGGGGAAAGTATTACGGAAATTACAGTTCCAATCCGACCATACAGAAAGTGCTGATGATATGATTGGTGACATTCAATAATGATACCGGAAGATGCAGCTTTAAAAGTACATGTTCAACTGTTATTGGACATTCGAACCTAAATCTTATTGAAACCAACAGTTGACTGTTGGAATTGAACTAATTTATTGAACTTTGGAACATGTTGGTGTACACAGCTGGAATATTTCATGTTAATTCCTAAACCGCTTGCTTGTACATATGGAGATGAAGAGATTTTATCTGTGTTAAAGTATTGCGAGAGTTGCTTATTGATAACAATAAAAATGATAAGGAAAGAAAATAATGAATAGGTTCTCTCCTAAGGAAGATCTCAGCAAATTGAGGATGAAATGCTTATTCATTGAACTGCATTGAAAATCTTTTTTTTTCTTCTTCCTTGAATGGAAAAAATTGGCTTCAACGTATAATTTACATTGTGTATGAAATAACATGTAGTTGTTCTATTCTGTGGAGGATTTAGAGACCATCCCCCACCGAAGATAGAAAACCCAAAATTAGTACAACAGGAAATGTATACAAGATTTAACGTTATATATATAGACAAGTGCATTAAGATAAACAAATCAATAATTAGTTATTGTTGTTATTTATTGATTTTATTATGTATAATTTATATCTAGAATAGCCAATAAAAATACTCAAACAAGAGGCCCATGGGCCATATCGCTCACCTGAGTCACTTTGGCCCATATCTGAAGACTTTCCATATATATTTGCATGTAAAACCTTAGTCCCTATTATGACCCAAACTACCCTTTGCAAACTTGAATCTACACTATGTCAGAAAGCTTTCATGTAAATGTCAACTTCTTTGGCCCAATGGTTCTTGAGAAGAAGATTTTTAAAGCTTTTTCCTATATTTGTATGTAAAACTTTGACCCCCCCCCCACTTGTGGCCCCATCCTACCCCCCGGGGGCCATGATTTGAACAAACTTGAATCTTCACTATGTCAGAAAGTTTTCTTGTAAATATCAGCTTTTCTGACTCAGTGGTTATTGAGAAAAAGATTTTAACTATATATTTGTATGTAAAACTTTGATCCCCTTGTGACCTCATCCAACCCCCAGGGGCCATGATTTGAACAAACTTGAATCTGCACTATGTCAAAAAGTTTTCATGTAAAAATCAGCTTTTCTGGCTCAGTGGTTCTTGAGAAGAAGATTTTTCCTATATATTTGTATGTAAAACTTTGATCCCATATTGTGGCCCCATCCTACCCCCGGAGCCCATGATTTGAACAAACTTGAATCTGCATTATGTCAGGAAGTTTTCATGTAAAAATCAGCTTTTCTGGCTTAGTGGTTCTTGAGAAGAAGATTTTTAAAGTTTTTCCCTATATATTTGTATGTAAAACTTTGATCCTCCCTTGTGGCCCCATCCTATCCCCGGGGGCTATGATTTGAACAAACTTGAATCTGCATTATGTCAGAAAGCTTTCATGTAAATCTCAGCTTTTCTGGCTTAGTGGTTCTTGAGAAGAAGATTTTTAAAGTTTTTCCCTATGTATTTGTGTGCAAAACTTTGATCCCCCCCTTGGGGCCCCATCCTACAACAGGGGGCCATGATTTGAACAAACTTGAATCTGCACTATGTCAGAAAGTTTTCATGTACAAATCAGCTTTTCTGGCTCAGTGGTTCTTGAGAAGAAGATTTTTAAAGATTTTTCCTATATATTTGTATGTAAAACTTTGATCCCATATTGTGGCCCCATCCAACCCCCGGGGCCCATGATTTGAACAAACTTGAATCTGCATTATGTCAGGAAGCTTTCATGTATATGTCAACTTCTTTGGCCCAATGGTTCTTGAGAAGAAGATTTTTAAAGCTTTTTCCTATATTTGTATGTAAAACTTTGACACCCCCCCCCCACTTGTGGCCCCATCCTACCTCCCGGGGGCCATGATTTGAACAAACTTGAATCTTCACTATGTCAGAAAGTTTTCTTGTAAATATCAGCTTTTCTGACTCAGTGGTTATTGAGAAAAAGATTTTAACTATATATTTGTATGTAAAACTTTGATCCACCTTGTGGCCTCATCCTACCCCCAGGGGCCATGATTTGAACAAACTTGAATCTGCACTATGTCAGAAAGTTTTCATGTAAAAATCAGCTTTTCTGGCTCAGTGGTTCTTGAGAAGAAGATTTTTAAAGTTTTTCCCTATATATTTGTGTGTAAAACTTTGATCCCCCCTTGGGGTCCCATCTTATCCCCGGGGGCCATGATTTGAACAAACTTGAATCTGAACTATGTCAGAAAGTTTTCATGTAAAAATCAGCTTTTCTGGCTCAGTGGTTCTTGAGAAGAAGATTTTTAAAGATTTTTCCTATATATTTGTATGTAAAACTTTGATCCCCTATTGTGGCCCCATCCAATCCTTGGGGGCCGTGATTTGAACAAACTTGAATCTGCACTATGTCAGAAAGTTTTCATGTAAAAATCAGCTTTTCTGACTCAGTGGTTCTTGAGAAGAAGGTTTTTAAAGATTTTTCCTAAGTATTTGTATTTAAATCTTTGATCCCCTATTGTGGCCCCATCCAACCTCCGGGGCCCATAATTTGAACAAACTTGAATCTGTATTATGTAAGGAAGCTTTCATGTAAATCTCAGCTTTTCTGGCTCAGTGGTTCTTGAGAAGAAGATTTTTAAAGTTTTTCCTTATATATTTGTGTGTAAAACTTTGATCCCCCCTTGGGGTCCCATCTTATCCCCGGGGGCCATGATTTGAACAAACTTGAATCTGAACTATGTCAGAAAGTTTTCATGTAAAAATCAGCTTTTCTGGCTCAGTGGTTCTTGAGAAGAAGATTTTTAAAGATTTTTCCTATATATTTGTATGTAAAACTTTGATCCCCTATTGTGGCCCCATCCAATCCTTGGGGGCCGTGATTTGAACAAACTTGAATTTGAACTATGTCAGAAAGTTTTCATGTAAAAATCAGCTTTTCTGACTCAGTGGTTCTTGAGAAGAAGGTTTTTAAAGATTTTTCCTAAGTATTTGTATTTAAATCTTTGATCCCCTATTGTGGCCCCATCCAACCTCCGGGGCCCATAATTTGAACAAACTTGAATCTGTATTATGTAAGGAAGCTTTCATGTAAATCTCAGCTTTTCTGGCTTAGTGGTTCTTGAGAAGAAGATTTTTAAAGTTTTTCCCTATATATTTGTATGTAAAACTTTGATCCACCCCTTGGGGCCCCATCTTATCCCCAGGGGCCATGATTTGAACAAACTTGAATCTGAACTATGTCAGAAAGTTTTCATGTAAAAATCAGCTTTTCTGGCTCAGTGGTTCTTGAGAAAAAGATTTTTAAAGATTTTTCCTATATATTTGTATGTAAAACTTTGATCCCATATTGTGGCCCCATCCAACCCCAGGGGCCCATCATTTGAACAAACTTGAATCTGCATTATGTCAGGAAGCTTTCATGTAAATCTCAGCTTTTCTGGCTTAGTGGGTCTTGAGAAGAAGATTTTTAAAGTTTTTCCCTATATATTTGTATGTAAAACTTTGATCCCCCCTTGTGGCCCCATCCTAAAACTTGAATCTGCAATATGTCAGGAAGCTTTCAGGTAAATTTCAGCTCTTCTGGCCCAGTGGTTCTTGAGAAGAAGATTTTTAAATGACCCCACCCTATTTTTGCATTTTTGTGATTATCTCCCCTTTGAAAGGGACATGGCCCTTCATTTGAACAAACTTGAAAGCCCTTCACCCGAGGATGCTTTTGGCCAAGTTAGGTTGAAATTGGCCCAGTGGTTCTGGAGAAGAAGTCGAAAATGTGAAAAGTTTACGGACAGACAGACAGACAGACGGACGCCGGACAAAATGAGATCAGAATAGCTCACTTGAACCTTCGGTTCAGGTGAGCTATAAAGAAAGCCCCGGAGTCCCCAGATATCTATCCTATTATCCCCCTTTAACAAATCCACTCCAAATAAACATTTGTCTAATGAAAGGTGAAGATAACGAAAAGTGATCAATCTCATAACTCCTACATGCAATACAAAATAGAGAGTTGAGCAAACACGAACGCCTGGGTATACCAGAAGTGGGATGATGTGTCTAGGAGGAGTAAGCATTCCCTGTTCCATGTACTTAGTGTAAATATCTGTGTATGTCTCATTGTGTTGTTAAAGAGTTTAGTCATTAACAACACAATGAGACATATACAGATATTTAAACGTAGTACATGGAACAGATGCTTACTGGTACACAATGTCTTGATATACAGGTATATGATATATTTCGCTGTATGCAATATACGATATGTCCTGTTCAAGGGCCTAGCTGAGAGTGTCCGAGTGGTCACTGGTAAGGTAGAGTGGCTTACCCGTACATAACGTCTGGATATCACGATCTGTCCAAGGGACTAGCAGAGAGTGTCCGAGTAGGAAGGTCGTGGCGGGAATGTGACGCGTGTGAGAACCAATCATGCATATAATTATTGGCCAGTCTGTTCATGCATATAATTATAGACCAGTCTGTTCATGGGCACCGGTACATAACCCTTGCATACATCACATACTCCCACAACACATTTCGTTGCTGCTCTGTTGCTGCACATGAATTGAAATGTTGGGAACACAAAGTCAAAGCGTTGAAAGTTAGGAACCGGTAATGTTGTCCTAATAACGATAGTACGGGTCTATATGGCAATCCCTATTACTATTTATTAGCAAAATAAGATATATCTTTAAATCAAAGAGATATCTCTTATTTTAAAGAGATATCTCTTTAAAACGAGAGAGATACCTTAATTTTAAGAAATATCTCTCTATAAGAGATATCTCTTACACATAGAGAGATATTTCTTTCACTTTGAGAGATATCTCTTTCATTTAAAGAGATACATCTTATACTTTAAGAGATATCTCTTTCACTTAAAGAAATATTTCTTTTACGTTGGTTAGAGCATCGCGCTCAAAATCACACGGCCTCTCACCTCTGTCGGCGCGGGTTCGTGAGAAAGTTTCCCAGTTTACTTTCGGAAGGTCGGTGGTCTTCCCTAGTACATTTTATCTGGGTTTTCTCTTCCACCAATGAAAACTGGTCGCCAACAGATAACTAAAAAATTGTTGAGTGTGGCGAAAAAAACATCAATCAATCAATATTTTACTTTGAGAGATATCTCCTTCACTTAAAGAGATATCTCTCTAAGAATTCCTCGAGAGATATCTCACAAAGTATAAGAGATATCTCTTTAATTGTTGAAAAATCAGTATCTGCACCAAGGGGTGCATGAGCCGAGTTGCATGGGATACATTGTAGAGTCAGGAATGATGTAGCATAGTTATAATTGTGAATATTCGGATTTAAACTTTTGGAGTTATCATGCAGATCCAGATATTTCTAAAACTTTCAATCTTTTTTCAGGACTATGACCTTTACCTTTTTTCTCCAAAATCAATAGGTGTCTTCCTAACCTGCTATCCAACAATAAAACCAAGTTTCATTTGATTCAGTTTTAAAATTTTTGAGTTACTGTCCAGAAACCATATTTGTCTGAAGTTTTCAATCTATTTTCGGTCACTGTGACCTTGACCTTTGACCTCTTTTCTCCAAAATCAATAGGGGCCTTGCTTTGCTGGTATCCAACAATATATCCAAGTTTCATTTGATTCAAATTGAAAAAAATTCGAGTTATCCTCCTGAAACCAATATTTTTTGGAATTTTAAATCTATTTTGGTCACTGTGACCTTGACCTTTGACCTATTTTCTCCAAAATCAATAGGGGTCTTTCTTACCTGGTACATAACAATATATTTTAAGTATCGTTTGATTCGGATTTAAACTTTCCGAGTTATCATCCGGAAACCAAATTTTTCTGAAATTTTCATTCTATTTTCGGTCACTGTGACCTTGACCTTTGACCATTTTTCTCCAAAATTAATAGGGGTCTTCCTTACCTGGTATCCAACAATATATCAAAGTTTCATTTGATTAGATTGTAAACTTTTCGAGTTATCATCCGGAAATCAATTGTTGACGCCCACCCACCCACCCGCATCACCAAACCAATAGCCGATATCAACTTCGATGCAACTCGGCTAAAAAGAGATATCTTTCAAAGAGAAAGAGACACCTCTTTCCAATATTTATGCCCCCTTCAAAGAAGAGGGGCATATTGGTTTACACCTGTCGGTCGGTCGGTCGGTAGACCACATGTTGTCCGCTCAATATCTTGAGAACCATTCACTTGATGATAATGGTATTTAATATGTGGGTTGGTTATGAGTAGAGGAGGACCCCTATTGTTTTTCAGGTCCAAAGGTCAAGGGTCAATCTACTCTGGACATAGGAATATAATGTGCGCTCAATTTATTGAGAACCCTTTGCTTGAAAGGCATCAAACTTGGCACACTGGTACATCCTAAGAAGTAAATGACCCGTATTGATTTTGAGGTCAAAGGTCAAGGGTCAAACTGGACATAGGAATATACTGACCATTCAATGTCTAGAGAACCCTTTGCTTGACATACATCAAACTTGGTACACCAGTACATCTTCAGAAGACTCCTATTGATTTTGAGGTCACATGGTCAAAGGTCAAGGATCAAACTGGACATTGGAATATACTCTGTGCTCAATATCTTGAGAACCCTTTGCTTGACAGACATCAAACTTAGTACACTGGTATATCTTCAGAAGAAGATGACTCCTATTGATTTTGAGGTCACATGCTCAAAGGTCAAGGGTCAAACTAGACATGGGAATATACTGTCTGCTCAGTATCTTGAGAACCCTTTTCTTGACAGACATCAAACTTGGTACACTGATACGTCGTCAGGGGAAGATGACCCCTATTGATTTTGAGGTCACGTGGTCAAAGGTCAAGGGTCACACTGGACATAGGAATATAATGTCCATTCAATATCTTGAGAACCCTTTGCTTGACAGACATCAAACTTTGTACACTGGTGTATATTCAGGAGAAGATGACTCCTATTGAATTTGAGGTCACATGGTCAAAGGTCAAGGGTGAAACTGGACATAGTAATATACTGTCCACTCAATATCTTGATAACCCTTTTGCTTGACAGACATCAAACTTAGTACACTGGTACATCTTCAGGAGAAGGTGACCCATATTGATTTTGAGGTCAAAAGTCAATAGTTGAACTGGACATAGTAATATATTGTCTCCTATATTTTAAGAATTATTTGCTTTGATTGACACCAAACTTGGTACACTGGTACAGCATAAGGAGTAGATTACCTCTATTGATTTTTAGGTCACATGGTCAATTCACTCTTGACATAGGAAGATATTGTCTGCTCAATATTTTGAACTGATGATACTATTATCAATTAAATGAGGTGTGTGTATAACCCTTTTCAATTTTGCACCATGGAGGGCATATGTGTTTTACAAACATCTCTTGTTTTATTATTTTGGATACTTAAGGAATACTACCTAAACCGGATGCCCACCAAAGCAAATCTTACCATAATGGCTGCTATCCCGAGCGAAGATTTTGCGTTCACCGCATGTGAAGTGTATACAGGTAACAAAAAACAAAGACAATAAATTGATAAAATATGTGAACTATACTGGATTTACATTTACAACCTCTCGGCAACTTGATAATGTTACCCCAACTACCCCGCCATTTTTACACTAGAAGTATTTTGATTGGTTAAAAAATACGGTTACATCATATCAATGGCGATGTAACAGGGAGAAGTCATTATGATCACCGGGGTGAAATCTGTTTGATTTAAAGAGATATCTCTCTAAGTTAAAGAGATATCTCGTTTTGAAAATTTAAAGAGATATCTCTTTTTACATTGATAAAGAAATATCTCTTTACGCTAGAGAGATATTGAGAGACATCTCTCTGGCTTTTAATTAAAGAAATAACTCCTTTGGTTAAAGAGATATCTCCTTAGAGTAAAAAGATCTCTAAATTACAAAGATATCTCTACAACCAAGAGCCATAGGTCTACATTATACTACCCCCAATTAAAACCCCACAATGAATGAAACGAATTTTACTCAAAACTTCGATTAAAAATAGTATTGGGGGTGGTATGTTACATACCCCTAATATTAAATCATTATTACAAATAAAATTACAGGTTCCTGTGCTTGAATAAAAAAAATTAGCTATATCCTTACTGAACAATTCACCAGGGCCGTAAATTAACCTTCAATTTGGAGGAGGCAGGAAATTAGGCGGAGGCCTGGGGGCCGCCCAGGCCCCCAGACGCTGAGCACATTTTGTTCACACTGAACACGTTTCGTGCAAAATCCTTGATTCTAGGGCCTTCTAAGATGTTACTTGACTAACTCATTCTAAAAGAAAGATTTGGAATGCTTTTTAAGGGAGTTATCATGTTCTTAGTTATTGGAAACAACATAAATTCTAATGAACTTTAAATTTTAATTTTTTTTTGGCTCAAAAGTTGGAGGAGGCAGCTGCCTCCTCCGCCTCCATGTAATTTACGGCCCTGTTCACTTTAAAATACTTATGTTATAATACCCCACTCTTGTAGGGATCCGGATTATACTAGGTCCTCAGTACCCCTTGCTTGTCGTAGGGGGTGACTAAATGGGTGGTTCTTCGGATAAGACCGCAAAAACCAAGGCCCCGTGTCACAGCAGATGTGGCACGATAAAGATCCCTCCCTGTTCAATGGCCATAAGCGCCGAGCATAGGCTTAAATTTTGCAGCCCTTCACCGGCGACGTCTCCATATGAGTGAAATATTCTCGAGAGGGCTTCACACAAACAACCACTCAAGGAGCTCCGAGTGCGGGAGATGAATTTATGAATGTTACAAAAGGAAAAGGATGTATTTTTTTAAAAAAAATATATCGTAAATAATAAAGATATCAAAAGATTTTTATCATCAAATGTCTAAAATACCTTAAAATATATTATCTGTTACAATTTAGTTGTTGAGCATATATACACAAATTGAAATTCATATTGCAGTTACATGAATTCTGAAATAAAATTGTAAATACTTCAACACTCCTGTTAGTATAAGCTAACCACTCGTATGTGTTTCCTTGAATGACTCATGAAAACTTGGAACACATCGAAAATTGCCAACCTTAGTAAATACATGCATGTATGGTGAAAGGTGAAGATAACGAACAGTGATCAATCTCCTAACTCCTCTGAGGAATACAAAATAGAGAGTTGGACAAACACGGACCCCTGGACACACCAGAGGTGGGATCAGGTGTCTAGGAGGAGTAAGTTGCAGTAAATAAACAGCAATCCATCCTTTTGAGATAGAACGTTGTTTCCGTGTAAACAGTAGGCGGAAGTGTTCGTTTCACATTCTTCCTTTCTTTGATAAGTAGATTCATGGGAACAGACAAAGGTATGGTGTCCGGATAGGGCCATTTGCAAAAGCGTGACTGCGCGTTAGTCACAACACGCCATCACGCCAACAAGCAACGCGCCTTCGAGCAGACAAGCAACACGCCTTCGCGCTCTCACGACAACAAGCAACGCGCCTTCGAGCTCTCACGCCAACAAGCAATGTACCTTCGCGCTCTCGCGACAACAAGCAACACACCTTCGCGCCGTCACGCCAACAAGCAACGCGCCTTCGCACCGTCACGCCAACAAGCAATACGCCTTCGCGCCGTGTTGCTTGTTGGCGTGACGGTGCGATGCAATCGTAACTACTCGGCTATTTCCGTAACCGCAAATGAACCTCGTATGTGTATCGACGCCATCAGAGTTGGTTGTTACGTACACATAAACGTAACTTTGACGTCACAGTCGTACGTTACACTTTGAAACGTGAGCTTTCAAATGCATCTAAGCTATTATAGACATCTAAGGTATTGTACCACTTACATGTTCATGTATTAGAGTGAATAAGACGTTTATGATACCAAAACTGAATTTGTGGTGAAAATATAAATATATATAAAACATTATTCAAGGATTCGGTTCTGGTCTTTTAACCTCACCTCATCCACGGGCGCACTTCCGGCGAAGAAATGCATTGATTTGATGCAATTCTTGCGCCGATCCACGTCCGAGTCTTCTTACCGGTTACGGAAAAGGACGAGCGCGTGATCCGATTGGGTGCGATGGCGCGTTGCTTGTCTGCGCGAAGGCGCATTGTTTGTTGTCGTGAGAGCGCGAAGGCGCGTTGCTTGTTGGCGTGAAAACGCGAAGGCGCGTTGCTTGTCTGCTCGAAGGCGCGTTGCTTGTTGGCGTGACGGCGTGTTGTGACTAACGCGCAGTCACGCTTTTATAATTCCAATGTTAGTTATTACAATTGTTTTGATTGGACAAAAATAAAGCTGAACAAGAGTTTACACATCAATAAATCCGAAAATGCGATGTATTCATAAACGCCTGAAAACAAATAACATAGTGCGGGGAAACTATTAAAAGTTTTGCAATTGTTAATAAAGTGAATGAATTGGAATTATAAGAATCAAACATTCTTTTTGAAGAATTTATCGATGTGTAAACTCCTGACATTTTACTCTCAAACTTAACATAAAAGTGCTTCGCACTTTTATTCAGTTTGTGAGTAAAATGTCCGGAGTTTACACATCAATAAATTCTTCAAAAAGAATGTTTAATCCTATAGTAAATGACCCTATCCAGACACCATACAAAGGGACCACAAAGCCAGGCATCTTCTTATAATTGATATGGCATACATTTAAATTTATCAAATTAGAACCACAAGAAATCTGGGATATTTCCATTCCAGTGGACGACTTTTAAAAGTTAACTTGAAAACAGTAGAAATCAAGATCTTGGTAATCCCAAGTACATTTGGACTCAAATTCAAACTACACAACAAATATTCTGCAAGAAAATTATCCCTCCAGTGAACTTGACTTTTTGCATTCCTTAGAACTATTTAAGGTAGATCTTTCATATTTTATATATAGATTTCTCATGGCAAAACCTTTCTTTTCGTACTATGACCTTTTACCTTGGAGTTTGACCTGCTTTTAAGAAAACGTAAACTGTTAAATATTATTCGAAACAATTCAAAGTAGGGCGTTCACATTTTTTATATAGATTCGTTATAACAAGACCTTGTAAAACATTTGTGTTTGATCTTCTGACCTAACCTACCGTGGCTTTTTCTCCTATATGAATTTTGTATATATAGATTCTTTATGGCAAGACTTTGTGTTTGATCTTGTGATCTTGACCTTTGAGTTTGACCTATTTTAAAAATATATCCTGAACTATTTAAGATAGAACTTTCATATTTTGTATAGATATTTCATGTGACAAGATCTTTCATTTCACTACCATTTCATTTCATACCGTGTGACCTTGGTCTTATCCAGAACAGCAAGGTCATGTTAGTCATATTGGTGTTGAGGCATCTCCGTGTTGGAATTCATTTCCAGTTATGTCTTATGTCTTTGGGGCTGGGGTGGGTGGGTGTCAGAATAGAATAGAATAGAATATGATTTATTTCCAAATTAGGGCCCTCTCGGGCATACAGCATACATGATTGTTAACATTTCAATGTGCAATGACGATAAAAAGAAAAATAGGGTCAAAATGTTTCATGGGAATAAATATTGATAAAATAAATCTTTTAAAATTTACAATAGCTGAACAGCGGCAGGGCCAAGGTGACTCAAGTGAGCGATGTAGCTCATGGGCCTCTTTTTTTCAAATGAAATTCAAATGACTGATCACATCACCTAAATATATTGGGTTTTACAGTACGTGGCATAGCTATGTCCGAAAAAGTTCAAGATTATAATCCATATGAATTTCCTAACACTTTTTTTAGGAATCGGAAATATCTTCATTCATTGCTCTTATTAGTTCAATAGACGCGTACATCAATGTGGTAGAATAATTGCAGGCAAAATTTAATTTGGAGCTCGATATAAAATTAATGATCTCTTTCATTGAATTCTTCAAAGATATCTTTAATTATTTACAACACTTATAATTTGGTTGAATTTCATCATAATTTGTAAAACATTGGAAATGTAAATATTTACAAAGTGAATTGCACCTTGAATAACAATCGCAAACCAGAAAAATGCTATATGAGAATCGAAAAATAGGCCTCGATAACGAGTGCAGAATATTGCTGGTATTTAATATCGGGATCGGGATTGAAATATTCATTAATCGGACCAATCATTTTCTTTGCGCCTAAATACAAATACAAACACTGACAGTAATAACTGTCAGAAGCCAGCCAGCTAGTGACCCTTGTAATGATTGTTACCATTGTATTTTACAAAACATGGACAAAGAGAATTCTGCAAATGTGAAGAAAGGTATACAGGATGTATCAGTATTCCGAAGTTTACTGCGGTTTTTTGAACTCGATATTTATTCATGATTTTGATTGTAAAATTAAGTTTGAAAAAGGAAAGAAAAACAATAGATCACAGGAGTTTGAAATTTTATCAAGAAATTCAGTAAAATTCACATGATTGACTAAGCCACGAGCTATGCGTTAGCATTGCGAATTCGCTAATGCTAACGCATAGCTCATAGCTTGGTCAATCAAGTGAATTTTATTGACTCTTTTGATAAAATTTCAAACTCCTGTGAATAGATCTACGTACATGTATATCTTTAGTTAAAATAGACGAATTGTTGTTTCAAACTGAATTCTACAAGGCGGGAAATATCTGATGTTGGTCGTCATATTGGCTATGTATCTCTTGACATTCGATGTATTTTTCCGATGCAAGTTCTTTCGGCCTTTTTACAGTTCGGCCCTAGGTTCGTTCGACCTCAAATTTTATCGGCCTCTTGTCGTTTCGGACTTCGATACCTAGTCGTTTCGGCCCAAGTTTCGTAAGCGACAAAATACCGACAACGTGATGTTGTTTTTGTTAATATAGATGTGTATCGAATTTATGCTATTGTTGTTTGTTGAATGGAAGCTGTTCGAGTTTAAGCTTTTGAGACTTTAATGAAGAGAAATTTTTGTATTATGAGGAAATAATTGGCTAGTGTTAGAAAAGATTATGAAATATATGCAAAATTGTTCAAATTTTCTTTTCCATGATGCTAAGCAAATTGTGATACCATGATAATTGAGAATAGTTTTTGAAATCATCTAGGCAAACTTTTTAACCTTGAAATATATTGATTTCTTAACAAATTTGTGCCGTAAAATTTATTTGACATGTGATTTCACCGCAAAACCTATAGATATTAAAAATCACTTTGAAATCATGTGAAGAAACTACAAACAATTGTGTATTTTTTGTTAGTATATCTATAAAAATTAGCTATATAATTTAACACTAAGCTTATTCAAAAAGGCATTTTTTCAATGAAATATATTTAGTGAAAAAATAAACAATTATGACTCATGGCCAGGTACTGTACACTGTAAACTGATATGTTATTTGCGTAGTTAGTGTATGTTAGGTTCAGTTAGTAATTTTACGGGTGAATACCATAATGTTGATAATAAAATCTACAGTAGATCGAGACCACGAATATTCCCCAACACACGGTGTAAAATGGTCCGTGGACACGGTATGGCACGGTGTATGTGTATTTCGAATGCACAAGAAGACTGCCTTGTCTAAAAAGTTAGTCCCTAATACCCACCGTGAGATCAGTGACGGAATTTAAGGTAATTTTCAAATTTAAGGTAAATCGTGGTATCTTGTTTAGAAAAAATGTAATAAACGATTAAAAAAGCAATAATTTCTTTCTTTCCTGGAGAAATAAATGGCATAATCTTTTGATTTCTTGAATTACTTTATTGGGAGAACTTAATTTTTTCCAAAAACCCTTAAAATTTGCATCATTTTAACAATTTTACCTTATAAAAAATTATAGAAAATAGTACAAATGACTATAAATAGGAGACATATTTCAAGCCCTAAAAAATCTGTAAAATCCAGGAGCTTCCGGGTTCTTCGCCCCCTGCGCCCCCACCAGAGCTTCGCCCTCGGCTCACTGGGGGCCTCAAGGCGGCCCCAGATCCCCTGCCTCTTAAAGTGGCGCCCCCCGTAACCGCAATTCCTGGATCCGCCCGTGGAGATCGTATAATCAAAGTACTGAAAAGCGCTAAGCTGACTTCATGAATTCTGTCTGTAATATTAATGAGCAGGAACAACAGTTAAAAAAAAATGTCTATGCGTTATTCTTTATTTTCGCACAACTAAAATAATACATTTCCTGTAAGGAAATAAAGAAATGGATTGGAAACAGTGTCCTGAAACTTTTCGACATGTTCAAAAATAAACTTTATATGATGTTGTAAAAAACAATGGTCACCATACTAATTTTGGTCTAACCCGGAACTAAAACCCTATCCTTGGGTCATGAAATTTTCAATTTTGGTAAAGGACACCTGCTCTTTTTTTAAATATCTATAATCAGAATTTAGTATCAATAGGATTACCACCGCTGAGTTGGTCTATAGGTAGAGTGTTCGCGCCCTGTATGCGGACGGTCAGGGTTCGAATCCCGGCCGCGACAGACCTAGGTCGTTAAAACAGGTTGTCACAATTCCATCGCCAAACCCTCGGCATCATGTGTTAATGTCACGGGTCCTTGGAGATGGCCTTAAAAACGGATGTCCCGTGTCACAGTAGGTGTGACACGCTAATGATAAACGATAAATTTCACACTGAAGTGTTGTAAAATCTTATTTACAAGTTTAGATGAATATTAATGACTCAAGTAGCTGGAAAATTATTTAACCATACTAAACTGACTTGGAGAACTAAAAACTTGATTGTAATACACGAGGTCCGCGTGCTTCAATGCTTGAAATTCGGTCACGGCCTCTCGGGAAGCTGAGTTCACGCTTTTACGCATGGAAATGTGTTGCAAAATTGTTGTACATGACCGTTATGATGTACAGTGTATCTCCAATTCTTCCGTTTTGTAAATTAGTTATTGACCACACAATTAGCTGTGCATCAATTTTCAATTCAAGGACATAGGATACCCAACAACATTTGCTGTGGAATTTTGCAATACTATTTGTAAGGGTTTAAAATATTCTCTCTCTCTCTCTCTCTCTCTCTCTCTCTCTCTCTCTCTCTCTCTCTCGTGATGTTTTAGATTCAGTAGTGCCTTCATTATTTTAATGCATCTAAATTAAAAATGATTCAATATAGAAATTAGAAAAATGTTAATGATCGATATCGTTAATGAAACAATCGTCGCAAACCACGGGGTTATTGTTTCATTCTATTTCACACACGTTTGTGAAATAGAATGAAACAATAAGCCGTGGTTTATGATGATAGTAGTATAAGGCAGCTCGATAGGGGGTTCAGCTGAGTGCAGTTTTGAGTACGGGCCGATAGGGGGTTCAACTGAGTGTAGTTTTGAGTGCAGTTTGGAGTTTTTCATCAAATTCTATTGATATTAGGGGTTTAGATGTGTCTTGGTAGTCCTTACAAATTGCCGTGGTTAAAATTACTGCTCAGCACGTGTGCTGAATTCTGATTGGACGATTTTAAAATCGCTACAACTTCCTTATATTTGATGGAAACGTTATGAAATTCACACTGTGTGTATATGATACAAATGCCTGTTGAATGACATCAACAAAAGTGCGGAATCACACACGCGTGCGCGTGTATGCACGTGCAACAGTTTCTTTCATTTCTTGGTACTGAAATGACCATATTGAACGTACTACATATAATTAAAGGCTAAAATAAAGTGATTTTTTGCCATAGGTTTACAATGACATCACTTTTTAATTGGGGAAGGTTTGGGGAACATATGTAATGGTCCCAGTTACAATTAGAACTAGTTGCTTTTAAAATACAAGCTTATGTAATCTGTAAATGGCATATCATTGTCTTTGATGGTGTGGACTTCCTTGTTTACACCATAGACATATATAACAGTTTACACAAGAAAGAAATATCAATTTTGATATAGTAAGATGAGAAAAAAGACTTAATTTTTTGGTATTACAAAGGTATTTAAAAGTAAGGCCGAAACGACATTAGGTCGAAACGACATTATGTCGAAATTACTAACGGCCGAAAAAACTTGGGGCCGAACTGAAAAAAGGCCGAAACGACCAGAAATCTATTTTTCATAGTTAGGGGATTATGTGGAAAAATCAAGACATCCCCTTTAAAAATTACAGTGTTCTTTACACAAGCCCCTGTGGTTTGTCACCTCCACTCACTTCCATGACAAGATGCATTTGCTTAAACTTCACATTTGACCAAGTTTAATACAAGTTGTCTTCTAACCTAAAGCAACCTGGGTAGTAATCTGAGATTCCTGTGACTCTTACCCCGTTTTTATATTGTGACATGTGCGGGGGAGAGTCAGAGCAGACTCCATATTGAAAAGTGGGAATTCAGTGACACCAGCTGGTGTCGCTGTATACCTATACCTCTTACAACTTTATTTCGCAGATCTATCTTCCAAAACGCGAGGATTCAATTATCGAAAGATTATTCTACAAATAGATCATGATTAAAACAGCCCTGACACTGACAAATGAAGCATCACTTGAAATAGGTCGCCGCCACGCCATTCGATTTCTTTGCGCATGACGTCAGCACATAAACACACAATATTCCATTGTTTAAGGTAGCGACGGATACCAACCACGTGATCAGTAAAAATTGTGTATTTTCACGTGAATTCATTTTCTGGAATTCCTTACTCCGTCATAGAATAGTCGAAAAACAAAAAGGGGTTCCGAAAGTGTTTTGTTGCTGTGACTGACTCGCCTACAGAAAATATGCACATACCACATAAGTATACGTCAATGTCTGTAATAATGGTTGATCAAATGTTTCATCTGTGTGAAACTTTTTGCTAATCGAAATGTTAAACCAACCACCAATCCATGTACATAGATGCGCTACGTAAACAAAGTTGTTGATTGATGCATCGTAAAGTACTGCATGCTGAGAGATTAAATACTGTTTATACAGTCATTGAGAGGCTAAACAAAGTTTCTTGCAAGAAGAGGAAGTTGGTGGATGCATTCAACTTGGACAACGAAATCATAGGTTCGTTTGGTGAGTGAAAAAATGCCATAAATTTGTATTCAAAAGTTCAACTCACATTTCCTCTGCTATTTCACAACGCGATTTATAATAACATCTGTAAGTTTAAACACACGACATACAGTAGATGTATTATTTTGTATGTATATATGTATTCCATGTGTGCTTAAAATATAACTCCTACCTGTGCATGTGATTGTAAACAAACGGATGTCATGTAAATGTATCCCACATTTGTAAACATGGGCTGTCACAACTCTTTTATTAAAAAAATAATAATATCGTTATGAAAATAACCGTTACGAAAATAACATACCTTGAACTACATGTATAAAAGTAATGAAAAACAAATATCTGTATATACCTACTATCTAGGGGTATGAGGGAACCGGATAAAAAGTGGAAGGGGGGGGGGCATGTGTTGAATTATAACTCCCTAGACTATAGTATACATATACTATTACTTTGAAATTTCAGTGACCTAAGAAATATATCAAACCTGAAGTTTCGTGTTTCACACAAACATATAGGTTGGCAAAACCTTTTTAAATAATGTAAATTAATCACAAGTCTGCATATGCCCTCTCATAGGCAAATGTATGCACTGTATGTATAAGTAAGATATGTATACTACACATATGCCCTTCTCTTGACCCACATTTTGTAAATAAAACAGATATGATAAGTCTATGGCAGTTTATGAAAACATATATACATGTCATCTCATTGCAATTTATAATTTTGAAACATCAGTATTTAAATTTTAACTGAATATGTGTTGAGACACAGTTTTAAAATTCACATTGTCTGACGCAATCTAATTACTCAATGGTATAATATAGACCTAACTGTGCAAATATCAATTATGATGATCTTTTTTCTAGGCATCAGCCTGAAGACCGAGTGAGGTTAGATAGGACCAGTGCAGGTTGAAGTGGATTTCGAGTCAACAAGTATAACAGCAAGAGAGGTACTATATTTTTTTTTTTTGATAAACATTTGTAAAGGCAAATCTGAGTGTATCAGATATTCATCTTTTTTGCTATATTTAAATATATTTATCTATATTTTGAACAGGTACTCCATTTACAGTGATGATGACATATCTCCTGGACCCCCACAACTCCACAAATTTAAAAATGTTTGATCAAGTTCCGAAGATTAAAGAACTACTGCAAAATTTGGGACTGGATGAAAACCATTAATTCACTTATATGAGCTCAGAGCAGTGGATGTTATACAACATACTTTAAACTAAATTGTGAATTTAAGGGAAAACAAGTACATGTACTCGTATATTACAAGTACATGCCTTTTGAAAGACAATAATATTGCATAGATGTAAAGGAAATTTCAATGTTGATTATTCTTTCTTAGATATATTAGTAAAAAATGTGCACATGATAGTATATCAATTTTATAACTTCAATCAATGTGTTTGATTTTTCCTTCTAATTCAAAATTTAGTTGAAACATACATCATAGATACAGTAATGTATATCAAATTTTTAGAAAAGTTTCATAATGGAACTAATTCCCCCCCCCCCTTATACATACAGTGAACATAGACCTTCACCTGGGGAAAACTTCAGTTAGTTAATGCAATATACATGTACATGCATTCTCAGTTATCCAATAGTGAGTTTTTGGTTCCATGTGAAACTACAATTAGAAATCTTAAACTTATGAAAGACACACCTATCTGTGAGGGTAGGATGACTCAGATGGACTTAAATGTAGTGATCCATGGACAGTCCATGGGTCTCTTTCCATTGATATTAATTATTTATTGAAATATGAAATGGTTATTTAAACATATTTGGTGTATTATACTATATAGTGATATAAATTTCTATCAAAAAATATGTATAGGTAATAGATTTGGTCCAGTTATTACAAGAAATTGTATGAAAAATAACTAAATATTTAGGCAATCATTGTGAGTGTGAAAAGGTCAACTGCAATAGCACACACTATATATCATTCTTAAATGGCTCATAGAAACTTCTAGTATTGTGAGTTTGAATACTCAATATGGTAATTTGGGAATGCTTAATCATTTAAGGTCAATAGTTTATCTCTGCTGACTGTATCTCTTAAAATTCATTTCTAGAAGGGAGGGGGTAGGGTTACAAAATCTGACATAGTTTCAGATTAAACCTCATTTGGTATATTTTTTTCTATTCAATATTTTAGATACTACTTGACTTATTGTAAAAATGAAATAATATCAGAAATTTTATGAGCAGAATTTTGTTGTTGTCAGAAAATGTATGTCTGGTAGTATTTGAGAAACGCCATATTTAGGGTAAATTTGGCCAATTGCCAAGTCGAATCATGCCAATGTTTTCCTTAGATGCATTTTGAATTTCTAATTCATGTTGATTTTTTATCTGTTTGTGTTTAATTTACATAACTATATATGACAAACAATATTTCTGGTGTCAATAAATTTTTTATTGGCTTTTGTGTTAATTTGCTCAATTTTGGCATTTTTTGACTTTTGGGGCTGCAAAAGAGGGGATTTCAATCTCGCTTTCCTTGAAAATTAACCTGATTACTTTTGTTGATTTTTTGATATGTTTTAGGATAAAGTCAAAATGTTATAATAAATAAAATTGAAAAAAATTCAATGAGCGTTTTTTGGGGGGCTAGCTATCAATAGCTACCTTAAACGGCGATAGAATCGTAATAATCATATCAATATATTTACTTTCACCAATAAACCTTTGCTGTGTTATTTTTTTCATTTCTTTATAACATGGAAGTGACCAAAGGAATTTTCTTGTGTTCCTCTGATGTTTAATGAAAGATAATTCTACATTCAAAGGAGAAGATATAGATATAATTCATCAGGAAGGGAGGCAAATAAATGAATAAGGGCTGATTTAACAAACTTCATTTTTCCCTATAGTGCGATTGAATGGGAATTGTATGCATACAATTTTAAAATGATTTAGATGTGTAATAGTAATCGTCCAAGTAATGTGACCTCCAGATTAAATTCTGTAAACAAAATTTTGTTTAACCAAAGAAGTTGAAATTGATGTACAATTTTTCATATATAATAACATGTGTCATTAATTATTTCATTTATATTTAATAGCAACAGAGTTTCTCAAAAATGGAAGAAATTCCAAGTAGAGAAAGATCAGAAGAGAGAGCCCCTTACAGCCAGATCATCAACACAGGTCAGTGATGTGTAAGTTTGTATGTAGGACTCTATTAGATATAAAACATACAAATAAGCAGACATATAAGACACAGTTTCAGGGGTCAATGTATTTTAAAACAAACATCACAGATACATTGATTAGTACTTTAGTCAGAACAAACATCACAGATACATTGATTAGTACATTTAGTCAGAACAAACATCACAGAGACATTGATTAGTACATTTAGTCAGAACAAACATCACAGAGACATTAATTAGTACATTTAGTCTGAGCAAACATCACAGAGACATTGTTTAGTACATTTAGTCAGAACAAACATCACAGATACATTGATTAGTACATTTAGTCAAAACAAACACAGATACATTGATTAGTACATTTAGTCAGAACAAACATCACAGATACATTGATTAGTAGTTTTAGTTAGAACAAACATCACAGATACATTGATTAGTACATTTAGTCAGAACAAACATCAGATACATTAATTAGTACATTTAGTCAGAACAAACATCACAGAGACATTGATTAGTACATTTAGTCAGAACAAACATCACAGAGACATTGATTAGTACATTTAGTCAGCAAACATCACAGAGACATTGATTAGTACATTTAGTCAGAACAAACATCACAGATACATTGATTAGTACATTTAGTCAGAACAAACATCACAGAGACATTGATTAGTACATTTAGTCAGAACAAACATCACAGATACATTGATTAGTACATTTAGTCAGAACAAACATCACAGATACATTGATTAGTACATTTAGTCAGAACAAACATCACAGATACATTGATTAGTACATTTAGTCAGAACAAACATCACAGAGACATTGATTAGTACATTTAGTCAGAACAAACATTTCACAGTTTGTACATGTAAACTACATAAAAAAGTTTGACTGAAGCAGACACCACAGATACACTAGTTGGTACATAAAGATAACTCAAAAGAGAACAAGAAAAACCAAATTACTCACCACAGTGAAACAAAAATAAACATCTCTAATCAATTTCAGTAAGTAAATTTGATTGAATTGCATCTATTTGATGATCACAAATAATGTGTGAAAATGTTTTTCCACTCCATTTCTGTATATTTCATGTATAATTAAAGATTTTTGAATTCATTTGATTAAAGATTTGTTGTATCCTTTCTGATATGTTCCTGAAGTTCATTCCAGAGTGTTGAAGCTTAAAATCTGAAAAATCTCCTGCTATATGAGCAATTACAATGTTTAGGAAATCCAAAATATTTCAATATCGAAAAATATATGTAATTTTCTGAAATTCAACAATATCTTAAAAACTGTCTGGTGATAATCCGACCATGTAGAGTTTTAAAAGTTTCTGTGGTTATACTTTGCATATACACAAACTTGGTTAGCAATGCCAGTGGGGTGGTGTGTTGTTTTTTTAGGTCACCTGAGTGACTCTGGTGACCTTTTGCTATTGGTGTGTGGAATTTGGCATTCGTTGACAATCTCCTTAATCACTAACATTCCGATTTTGTTTCAAATTTTATTTGGGACAAGGGGGCATATACTGTAAATTTCAGGAATCCTGGGGCCTTAGGGATGGGGCAAGAACAGGCAAAAATGGACCAATTTTCAAAACTCTTTTTCTCTACAATCACACATGTTTAAGAAAAACTAAATACATAATCATGCAGTGTTCATGAAAACATTTAAAACTGACGAGTAGGACTAGTGAACTGCCTGAAGTTATTGGCCCATAGTGAAATTTACTGCCCCCCTCCCAATTTTCATAGTACATGTTTATCACTTATATTATGGAATGTATTGTACAATTAATTTACTGAAACTTTATCAAATATCATATTTGATAAAGTTTCAGTAAATTACTTGCACTTATTCATATCCACCCTATAAAAACATCCTTCCCATCAGTAACAGAAAAACAATACCGTACATGGTCTCTCCACCCGCAGACAAGACTACAAATTCACATATTTTTCACAAACATGAAAACAACCTGATTGTACCTTAGGATGTAGTCTTATCTCACAACATCGAATGTAAACGATTAATTATTACTACAAATTGCATAAAATGAGAGATAACTGCAACTAACGAAATTCATTTTAATTGAACAATACTGGTGTGTGGTGTGATGCAGAATGCGACCATTTTTTGTTGTTTCAACAAATTGTTTGTTGAATATTAATGTGATTTAAGTACAAGTTACCTTGTCAAGTACAAGTATAGTTATCATAAAAAATGAACAAACCACAATTTCCAAACAATTTATGTGCTATTTATTGATTTATTTTGATGGTAAATTTATACTAGTAAGACGATTAGAATATCCAACATTATATTTAATGTAACTTACAAAATGTCTACAAGTCCATTGGACTTTTTGATTTTGATTTTCACTGACCCGACCTTAAAATTCACTGGCCTCGGTCTTCAGACCACTGAGTTTTCATGAAAACTGGTCATGTAGAGCAAAAAGGCCTCTACCGAAATTGTCAATTTCATGATCCCGGGGTAGACGTTCTGAGACCAGGACAGGTTCAAACTTGTTACAGTATATAGATAGTATTTATGTGTAAAACATTTAAATAACATCTTCTGTAATGTTCTTGAAGCTGAATAGATATTTAGAAGAAGCAGTTAGCCCTTTACCAAAGTTGTAAATTTCATAATTACGGGGTAGGGGTTTTGGTTTTAGTGTGAGGCCAAAATTAACATAGTGATTATTATTGTCCTTATCATTTGAAAGACGTCTTTAATTTTGCTGATACTGTATAAAACTTGAGAAAGGTGTGTCTCAAAATTGTGAATTTTGCTATCCCAGGGTTATGAGTCTAGGACGATCCAAAATAGTCATATAGTATCAATATAACAAATGTAAAGTCTTTCATCATTGGGGGGGGGGGGGGCAATTTTAGATATGTAGAACAAGAAAATTATAGATTCTGTACCCTTGTGGTTAGTTATACTTTTACTAATATCCAGGTGACTGACAGGGCTGTGGACCTCTTGTTTCTTTATATAACTGATAACAATGTTAAACTGGTACCATTCCCAATGCCAAATACTATCAACTTTCCACATTTTTAAAGCTAAAAATGTCCAGTAACGAACTTCTATAACATTGTAATTTGAGGCTTGTAATTCGCTTTGCATAAAATGTTGTACGAGTTAACTAATTTCTTCACTTTCTCATAATATATAAGTAGAGGTCAATAAAATGGCACTAGTTTGTAAAATTATAATCAATGAATACTTGTTTATCCTTTAAGATATCACTGATACAGTGGTAATTTTAAATTAAATGCCATTTGTTGGTATAATATGAAAGGAAATTCTCAATTTGTTCCATTTTGATGCTATTTTTTTCCAATTGAATAAGTATGGGTACCTTACTCATATAGTTCGGGGGGTGGGGGGGGGGGGGCACTGAATGCATAGTAATCTCATAGATAAACTCAGTGCTCATTCTTTAATTTTTTGCATTATCTCAGTATTGCTTTTGCAAAAGTTGAAATCTGAGAGTATAAAAGTATGGAAAACCAAATCTACTGCGGACAGTGTAGAAGAATGACTGTGTTAGTGTTTGTGTCTGGTTAGAATAATGCCTGCTAGTCCTTTCACAGACCAAAGAAGAAAGCGGGAAAGAAGATAGTAACGTCCCGTTACCTGAACCACAAAGCAGAATCCATCATAAAAAAGCAACCAACAGCTCCAGCCAAAGCCTCCAATGCCCAGAAAAGAATCTCGATCTTACCACAGACGCAGGGTTCGGGAACACCTATGAGGTATTTCACAAAAAATAGATTTCATGTTTAAGCGAGTACATAAATTTCTTTCGAGGTTTTTTTCCCACTGTCCATTCGTGTGTCAGTCCTGAACTATAGGTTTCCACTCTGTCCATTTGTCTGTCAGTCCTGTAAATCAGTTTTCTGCACTTTTTAGCTCACCTGAGCTTTTCTGATCAAAACTTTCCATTGTCTATTGTTGGCTTGGTTCTTGTTGTCGTCGTAAACTTTTCACATTTTAAAATTTTTCTCCAGAACCAGCAGGCCAATTTCAATCAAACTTGGTACAAATCCTCCTTGAGTGAAGTGGGTTCGAGTTTGTTGAAATGAAGGGCCATGCTCCCTTCCAAGGAGAGATAATCGCAAAAAAGGGTGTTCATTAAAAAATCTTCTCAGGAACCACCGGGCCAGAAATGTTCAAATTTACATAGCAGCTTTCTGACTTAGTGCAGATTCAATTTTGTTTAAATCATGGCCCCTGGGGTAGGATGGGGCAACAATAGGGGATCAAAGTTTTACATGCGCATATATAGGGAAAATCTTGAAATATGGACAATGGATGTAAGCAGCACGTGTACATGCGTTAATGTGTATTGTTTTATCAGTAGTATGTTATAGAGAAGATTATGTAATGAATAAAAATGTATCAGAAGTATATCAAAAATACAATAAACAAATTACATCAATGTTATTGAGTAGTGATTTTTGCATGACCTGGCACAATCCACAGCTTTGTCATCATTATGCAGGAAGTCAGCTTCTGTTTTAGCTTCTAGTCCCCCATACCCGTATCTTCATTTTGTATTTTGAAATTATGGTAAAGCATTATGATAAAGCACCAGGAAATTACATTAATAGGGAAATAGTTGTAAAACTTCATACTTTTGATATATGAAACTATCTTTTTTAAAGTAAATCACAAAATCTAAATAAATTGTTCATAGTTTTTCTGCCAGCACGAAAATTGATGACATGTTTGGTAATTTTTGACAGATGATATTGAGTTGGTGAGGGGGAAAAGAGAGACATCAGAAACACCGAATCTCAAGAAATCTCGTTCCCTTGGCGGGAGCCTAAAAAAACTGTTTCGTCGGGGCCGGAAACAGACGAGATCACGGGGAGAAACTTCCAGGGAGAGTTCATTTTCTCGTTCCTCAACACGCAATGTCTCACAAGGCCCGTCTAGAGAGGGGTCATTAAATAGAAATGTTGACCCAAAGGATATGCAATATCAACAGACTTTAATTTCATAGCATTTGTTCAACTGTATACATTATGAGAAATTTTGTATTTTCATACAGCGTTTGTAAAATTACTCAAAGTCTAAAAAGCAATTTTAAAACAATTCTCCTAGTAACTTTTTCTTCATTTAATTACAAGTAAAAATATGAAGTGATAATAAACATCAAAAAGAAACGTATTGGATATTTTCGGAATAGCAATCTATTCATTGTTTACATATGAAAGCTGAGAACCAGTTTCATGAAAAGATATGAACCTTCATCTTAGCAGGCTGGTTTATACATATAGACTCGTGAGCACAATCATGAATTTTTTTATTCAGAATCCAACAGTCATGGAAACTTCTGCCTATATGAAACGAGTACTTTGACATGTACATCTTGTTAGGGTCTTCCTTTCATTTTTTATATTTAGTCAGTGTCTATCTACTTCTGCTTTTATAAATAATTTTTCGTGTTTTTACACAAACAAAAAAAATCCTTCTAGTTGATGCATGCATTACAATTCCAAAGACAAATCACAATTTTGCATATTCTCAGTTGCCGCCCCTTGTCACCTCAAAATGAACACAAACCATGTGACACTGTACAATTACTTCACTACAGACATTACTCTGTTATATGGGATGTTTGAGCATATTATCTTCACCTTGTATTTATGCCTTAATTATTGTCCTCGTTGTGATTTTCCCATTAATTTATTACCTCGTTTTCCAGTGTTTATTATTTTAAGTTTGATTACGGCTCATGAGCTTTGTATTTACTTAGCTGAGAGTTTACGTCATAATCACGTGACTATTTATTATGTGCCGACAACGCTAAATACTGCAAAACGCTACCTCCATATTGTTCATGGCTGAGAGATGGAGATTTCAAACCTTGTGCACAGTTACATGTAGTTACAAGTACGCATGCACTTGTTTCCCTTAATTTTTGACGAAGACAAATTGCAACAGACAAATGTGTTGCAAACCTTCAACATGGCTGGTTTCATTTCAAGGTTTTGACAACTACTGATCCACAGAGAATGCAATTTACATTTCACAGCATTAAAGCTACACGTTTATGCTGAAATGTAGACAGTTTAGTGAGAAGTAGATGACATGCCAACATGAAGAATTATTAGACCATGTGCTGAGTTTTTGGGTGATTCCCCAACGATACTTGTACATGTTTGAAATCTCAACCTCTCTGACACTAAGATTAGATATATGTTTTGTATGCTTTTTGTATTGTTAGTTTTGATCAAGCAGGTTTGATTGACATGTGTATATTCTATACTGAACGCAAGTTTTTGTTTGGTTTCCTTTTAGCGACCGCTTTTGTTTGGTTCCCTTTTAGCGACTGGTTTTACAATGTTTAGTGCAGGATAAAATTTCATGTCGATATATGTTCTTGACTCGATATTATTTAGAACAAGTGTGTGTTCATATTTGAGAATTTTGAGCAATGAAAAATGGCATAGTCTGTGCCCCAAAAAATGCGAAAGAAGAATTGTGTGTATAAAGGGCTCTCAGTTCTCTGCTATATTTATAAGGCTTATCGATCAAGCTAACATTTGGTTCTCGGGTCAATTTTTCCTGTAAAAAATGCTGCAAGGAGGATATATTTGCTTTGAGTGGAAGATTAATGATGCTACAACAGGAAATATACACAGATCGAAAAAAGACATGCAATAATTTATCAATGGCGATATCTAATTATTTAAAAAGTGTACAGTAGATTGTAAATTCAGCCAAATTATTGAGTTTCAAGAGTCTTCTGCGTATTCTGTTTTGAAAAAGAAGTATTGAACTTCAACAAAGATTGCAGAAATGGTCTCCAAAATTTCACTCTGATTTTGATGATATCATCCATTTGGTTTCTTTTAAATATACACAATTGCCCATAGCCTAAGAACCAGATAATTCCTTTATGTAGCCTATAATTTCATCCATAATGAAATATCTCTGTAGGGATTTACCAAAGGTTGTGCATTTATGTGGTCAGTAGAGCTCTGTCCGTGTTAGAAACATTGATTAATTATGTTTGAAATCCGATTTAACTGTATAAAGATCATAAGTGATTTGTGGAAATGTTACAAATTTTATTTTTATACACAAAAAGTTTATTTTTGTCCCTCAAATATATGATGGAGAATGCCCTTTCGAAAGTGGGAAGAAACAATAAGACTAATGTATTAAAATTTTACACATGTATAGTTATATACACATTCTGTTATAAGTTTTATACTATCCTTATGTTTCCTTTATCATTTTGGGAGTGCAGAAGTAATGGAAACTAATCTCGGGAACAAGAAAATTATTGACATACATTATTTTTAGAAACAAAAACAATCTATATTTTAGTCCACTTCTAAAGTGGTGAGTTGTTTGTACGGTGTGAAAAGTGAGTACAATGTATACACTTCTGTAATGTGCAAACCATGAAGAGAAATTGTCAAAGCAAAAAAAAATTTGGTTAGTTTTATACTCTTATCCTTGGTGATACAGCCTTGAGGAATGCATAATGGAATAGTGGTCCTTTCCATCCCCTTTTAAAAATATTTAGACCCAATTCATTGTGAATGACAATGCTAAAATTCAGTTTGCTTCCAGTGAAATTTAGAACATTTTGCACTAAAACAGGATTGAAAATTTGATGAGATACACTATATACATAGAGGAATATCTGATTTCCTCACATGTTATAGGACTTATATCCTTATCCCAGAGATGACTCTGCAATTTTGAATGCACTGGTCCACTTAGAAAATTTTAGGCAAGGTATATATATGTACACTGATCAAGGTTGATGTATTACAAATATCTTTGACAAGCCTTGGTAATTTTGATGGCTAATGATATTTAATCCTTGTGTTTTTGCTTTAAACTGTAATCACAGGGACTTTTTCAGATTAGTTTTTGTTGTAAAAAATATTCATCTTTAACATGACAATAATTGGAATTGATGTTCAGTAAAGTGTTGTATCACAATTTATCAAACGTTTTTCAACAACGACATTTTAGACTAGTGCTCTAACATTTGTTTTCCTTATTTAAGGCCAATATGTAGATGTTGGGTGTCTTGCCAATGCATGTGTAGAAGATTTGATCTTTGTATGTGAGTGTGTGTAGGACCAAGATAGGTGAAATAAAATGCTACACTGATAAAGTCTTCTTTTTTTTTTTTTTTTCGTCTTAAGAAAAGAAGTTCATGAATATGTAAAATTTCAATCTGATATTAAAATCAGCTCTTTATCTGCTCCTTTTTTTGGGAGTTGAACTATGTTCAATCTCCCTGGGTCATCACGCACTTTTCTGCGCAGTAATTTGTATTGATTTGTATAATGGTCGTCAGCGGGGGTTCTGTGTCAGCTGATTTACTCCTAGGTAAATCAACATAAACTTTTATAAACATCCGCCATTAAATAATCCATGTAACTTTTCTGAATTAATCTAATTTTGATAATTGACATGTAAGGAAATGCAATGATATTGTATTCAAATCAATTTGAATACAGGATTTCGATCAAATTGATACTGATATACATAGAAAAATAAAAGATAAGGTTGAAAATTGTCGTTTGTAGCGCAGCGTTACCTATAAACATTGATAGGGAAACGAACGGCAACTGCACACAAGACCTATTGACACCGTGGCGCGAAATATCGAATATGGTGCGAAACCTCAGAAAATTTACAAAAATAACTCTACAACATTGCGTATGTGTATATATTTGGTTTTTTTTTAATGTGATATAAAAAATGCTTGATGTTACATGTATATTGAATTAAAACACGTCATTCCCAGTCAACAACTTTCGATTGGGATCGGTATACGAAATAAAATTTCTTATATCCGGTTGCAAAGTGAAACTGCTTCATGCTTCAAGTTATTGAATTACGTAGTAATTGCACGTTACACATTAGAGAACTGTGTCTTTTAATAAAGAAAGTCACAAAATAGATACAAAATGAGTGTACCTTATTCATTAGTGTTACCGAGCTTTCGTCGACGAAAATCTCGAAATGGCGTGTTTCGCTGCGCTTGATGACGGTAAGGTCCACATTTTCTACGTGAGTAGTATGATATTTGTTTATGAATTTTTTGTGCATACATGGTATTTCTCGGCTAGGAATAATGGAAACTTTCTCACCTATGTATGTAAAGACATATTAATCTCTATTTTTAAAAATGTAGAACACTTTTATCAAATGACAATATTTGAAAACGCTTAGAGCCCCGATGTCAGAATTTCCTTTTCCAAGACATCAATATGTCAAATTCATTATACTTTTTTAATAGTATGTACCATATTTTGTACCAGTTATCCATTTTGAATCCCCTATTACAATGAGATTTTGCTGCACTCTGTAATGTTTAAGTGGATGTCATGAGTGTGTGTCAAACAGAAATTTTAAGAGCATGGGATAAGGTGCTGCCATGTATGACTTCACTATCAAAGTTTAACCCAGTTGCCACAATGTTGAATTTATGCTGCAAAAAGGATTGGAAATTGCTCTGGTCAAAACACATTGTTTATTTGTCTACAGATGAAAGAGACATGAGGATTCTCCCTCACAAACTGAAAAAAAAAATAGTTATGGATCTTGTACATGTATAGTTTATTAATCACTATAGATTTCCAACATCACAAGTCTGATTCCGCTATATTCTTCCCATTCTGTCAGGTTCATTCACCCCCTGTTTGAACCACAGTATAATATCCCAAATACCTTGGCAATAAATAACACTATTTGACTAGTGTTTCATTTTTAGGGGAGTTGCGATGAAGTCGAACTCGGGTCATGATCTGATGAAGTGCCTTTGGGCGGGCAGGCGGGCACGCATCAACATTTCATTTCCGCACCATAGCTCTTGAGCAAATTATAGGATCTCATTCAAACTTAGATGGATTGTCACCCTCAGTAAGATGAGGAAGCCTATCGATTCTGGGCTCACTAGGTCAAAGGTCAAGGTCACAGTGGCTATAAATAGACTGAAATTTGGAGAAAATTTTGTTTTCCGCACCATAGCTCTTGAACGAATCATACGATCTCAATCAAACTTAGATGGATTGTCACCCTCAGTAAGACCAGAAAGCCTATCGATTCTGGGGTCACTAGGTCAAAGGTCAAGGTCACTGGATATAAATAGCCTGAAATTTGGAGAAAATTTTGTTTTCCACACCATAGCTCTTGAACGAATTATAGGATCCCAATCAAACTTAGATCGATTAAGTAAGACAAGAAGTCTATCGATTCTGGGGTCACAAGGTCAAAGGTCAAAGTCACAGTGGCTATAAATAGACTGAAATTTGGAGAAAATTTTGTTTTCTGCACTATGATTTTTTAACAAATTATAGGATCTCAATTAAACTTAGATGGATTATCGCCCTTGATGAGACAAAGAAGCCTATTGATTTTGGTCAAGGGTTAAAGGTCAAGGTCAGAAAGGATTTAAGTCGGCTGAAATTTATGTACGCAAAATTTTGCTCCCTGCTTGATAATTCTTGCAAACTTTTCTGCCGGTTCCCTCTATGTCCATTCCTTGCGCAACTCGGCTTGTGCATTTCCGATGCCGGACAATTTTTAATTTTTTTGCATTTCATTTATTTTGAGTTATTATACAATTATTTACCATTCCATTGATCCTCTACAGGACTGTAGTATACTCAGGTGACAGTTTAGCATATTGGACTACCTTTTCAAGTAATGAATCCTTAGAATTAGCTACAACTAGGATTAAACTTGAATGTATATATACAGGGGAAAAACTTCTTCATAACTGCAAGGCATTGAAAACCATATTGATTTGAATGTTTGGGCCATAATATGTGGTCACATTTTTCATGAGAATATAAAGGGTTGAAATTCTAGAAAACAACAACACGACTTCAGTTACTCGAGGAGCGTTGTGGCCCATGGGCCTTCCATTATCCATGTTTGCTGTTGTAACGCTTTGAAAAACAACAACAATTGATTTGTATCTAAAATCATGATAATATTCAGTCATTTATCCCCCTACCCTTCCAGTGCTATCTGTTCTAACTGAATTTCCACAATGTTCAACTCCCACGAGTACTTTAAGTACTTTGATTTTATAGGGTCACTACCTCGTGACAATTCTTTTTTTTTTTTTAAAGGAGTGGATCAAGGAGCTGATTTTAATCAGATTGGCAACATTTATAATAGTTTTTGGATGCGAGATCAGGCTTCCATCAGAAATTGGTTTTGGGCTAATGTGAAGATCAGAAATTAGGACAACAGGACAAATTCGTACAGAAGTTGCACTCGCAGACCTTTTATTTTCTAATTATGCTTGGTTCGATGTCTGACAAACATCTAAATCCATGGACATTTCATAACCTTGAGGAATTTTTGTCCTTGAAATTGGAATCTTATAATTCATCACTGTTGTGCCTATATTTATACCCCAAGCAACGAAGTTGTGGAGGGTATAATGTTTTTGACCAGTCCTTCAGTCCCTTTTTTGTCAGCGCAACTCCTCTGAGACCGCTCAACAGAATTTCATGAAACTTTGTAGTTAATAAGGACACACTGTGTAGATGTGCACATTTCCAGGAAATTCTGATTCAATAATTTTTCTGAGAGCTATGCCCCTTTTGAACTTTTGAAATTTACATCAAATTTGCCTTATATAGTGCAGATTCAAGTTTGTTAAAATCATGACCCCTGGGGTAGGGCTACAATAGGGTATCGAAGTATTGCATACAAATATATAGGGAAAACATTTAAAAATCTTCTCAAGAACCATTGCATGGGCTAGGAAAGTGCAAATTTACATGAAAGTTTCCTGACATTATATTATTAAAATAATGACTCCTGGGGTAGGATGGGGCCACAATAGAGGATCAAAATTTTACATACAATTATATAGGGGAAATTTCAAGAACCACTGGGCCAGAAAAGTTTACATTTACATGAAAGCTTCCTGACATAGTGCAGATTTAAGTTTGTTAAAATCTTGGCCCCCAGGGGTAGGGTGGGGCCACAATATGGGATCAAAGTTTTACATACAATTGTATACGGAAAATCATTAAAAATCTTCTCCAGAATTACTGGACCAGAGAAGTTTACATTTACATGAAAGCTTCCTGACATAGTACAGATTCAAGTGTATTAAAATCATGGGCCCAGGGGAAGGGTGGGGCCACAATTGAAGATCAAAGTTATATGTACAAATATATAGAGAAAATCTTCTCGTGAACCATTACACCAAAGAAGTTTACATTTACATGAAAAGCTTCCTGACCGTGCAGATTTAAGTTTGTATATATCATGGCCCTTGGGAGCAGGTTGGGGCCACAATAGGGATCAAAGTTTTACATGCGAATATATAGGGAAAATCTTTAAATATGGGCCAAGGTGACTCAGGTGAATGATGTGGCCCATGGGCCTCTTCATCATATTTCTACTGGTTATTTTCTATGTAAAAGCAATACAATAAAACTGTCGATTTCTCAGAAAATGCACCATTTCCTCAGGACTTTCCCCTGGAAAACACGGACAACTCCCTCATCAATATTTTTAAACAATCAAAATGCTCAGGAGCCTTCCAGGAATTGATCGCAAGATATTTCTCCATGGCAGAAGAATAAATCAATTCTAAAAAGTTGTTTCGGTATAACAGTTTTTGAATGGGTTTTTCGGGTTTCCTTTGACAAAAAAGCTATTTCCCGAGGCGACGAGGCCTCCGACAAGGGAAATAGCTCTCTGGTTGAGGGGGACCATAAATTTGCTAATTCCCTCATACCTATTTTCAAACTGTGTGTAAATATAAATCATGGTCTTATTGTTTAGAGAGAAAAAACAATGAAAGAAGCCATAATTTTTTCCACTCCAGGGAAATAGATCACAAAATCATTTTATTAATTTCACCTCATTAAAAAGACAGAAAATGGTACAAATAACTTCAAAGTAGACATATTTCAAGCCTATAAAATCCAAAGCCTTGGGAGCCTTAAGGCGGCCCCCAAACCCCCGTCTCGTGAAGTTGAGCTGCCTCCAACTTCAATCCGACCTTGATCCGCCCCTACTAGTGATACAAGATTGGAAAGAATTGTGGTGTCGTTGGGCATTTAGGGAGGGCGGTAAATCTGCTGACTATATACATCAAGATGGTGATCCCTAAAAGCATGGATGCATCCTCCAGTCCAATGCACGCCTATTCCGAAGGATTAAAACTCTTGTGTAGGTTGATTTACATACGTTGCAAAAATCTGTGACGTAATTATTCATAGGGCGTCACCCGACGATTGTTTACGAGTTCGTTCGTTCTGTTTAAAATTATGTCTGTTCATCATGCATTTATGTATCTTGTATGGCAAAACCCTTTACTATTTATTCGTAAAATAAGATATCTCTTTAAATAAGAGAGATATACCAATTTTTTAACCAATCAAAATACTTCTAGTGTAAAAATGGTGGAAAAGGTTAAAGAGATGGTTGGGGAAACATAATTTAGTATAACTGTAAATGTACATCTAGTCTAGCTCACATATTTTATCATTTGATTGTCTTTGTTTTGTTTTGTGTTTTTGTTACCTGTATACACTTCACATGCGGTAAACGCAAAATCTTCGCCCGGAATTGCAGCCATCATGGTAAAAATTGCTTTGTCGGGCTTACGGTTTAGGAAGAATTCATTAAGTATTCAAACTAGTAAAAAATATTGGAAAGATATATCTCTTTTTCTTTGAGAGATATCTCTTTCAACGATTAAAGAGATATCTCTTATACTTTGAGAGATATCTCTCTCGGAATTCTAAGAGAGATATCGCTTTAAATGAAGGAGATATCCCTCAAAGTGAAAAAGATATCTCTTTAAGTGAAAGAGATATCTCTTAAAGTATAAGAGATATCTCTCTAAGTAAAAGAGGTACCTCTCAAAGTGAACAAAATATCTCTTTAAGTGAAAGAGATATCTTTTAAGTGTAAGAGATATCTCTAAAAGTAAAAGACATCTCTTTAAGTGTGAGAGATATTTCTAAAAGTAAAAGAGATATCTCATTTTAAAGAGATATCTCTTTGAAATAAGAGATATCTCTATAATTTAAAGAGATATCTTGTTTTTCGAATAAATAGTAAAAGGGCTTGCCATAATCTTGATTTCAATATATACTAGGGGAAAAAAGAAACTGTACATTTTTCTATATTTGTTTATATTTATAAAATCTAAACAATCGATAAAGGTGATGTTTTTAAACAATATCGGATAGTACCCGACTCAGATGCACGGACTGAACACATATTGTTTATTGAAGTGTTCGTACGCACGAGTTTTACTGGCCAATACTGTTTGGAGTAAGAAGTGTAAAAGGTTTGTTTGGACACTATTCGTTAAAGAAAGCACTTTAGTTTTGACAAAATTTACCCTTCTCTCATGCCACAACTAAGCGAAAACCAACGTAATCGTGCTGTTGGGATGCTTCAATCTGGAATGGCACAAAATATCGTAGCAAGACACTCTGGAGTTCATCGGAACACCATCCAGTCATTATGGAGACGTTTCCAACAATGTGGTAACACTCGGGATCGACCACGTTCTGGTGGTCCACGTGTGACATCGCGTCGACAGGACAACCACATTAGACTTGTGCACCTGAGAAATCGTTTCCAGACAGCAAGTTTGACTGATCGTAGCATTCCTGGACTTCGACCAATCAATCCAAAAACTGTGCGTAATCGTCTGCGCGAGCACAACATCAGACCGAGACGTCCAGCAGTGCGCCCCAATACTGCTTCAACGTCATCGTATCGTGGTGCAGACGACATCTGCGATTCAGAATACAGGACTGGACCAATATTGTTTCATACCGATTGTTAGGCCGCTCTTAGCACACTGATTTTGACTACGGATAACGTCGTTTACCTGATCAAGATATAGGGCTCACGGCGGGTGTGAACGGTCGACAGGGGATGCTTACTCCTACTAGGCATCTGATCGCACCTCTGGTGTGTCCAGGGTTCCATGTTTGCCCAACTCTCTTTTTTGTATTGCTAATAGGAGTTGTGAGATTGATCACTGTTCGTTATCTTCACTTTTCATATGGATGAAAAGTGGAGGATGTGTACAATGAAAACTTTCAAATACTTTATTAATCAAGAAACCAGTTTTAGAAGAAAGTAATCTGAAAAAGAAAAAAAATTGCTAGACTCGAACCTGCGATCTGCAGATCGACAGGGTATTTTTTGTCTTTTAAGCAATCAACATGTTAACCGACTGAGCTACAAGTACCCGGGCGATTATATTTAAAAGGAATATACAAATATTGCTGTTTTTCATATTTTCATTCATGTTTAAAAAGGAAATCAGCCATTATGTCAATGTATTTAATCCTTAATGTATTTCTCAGAGCTTTGGTTCAGATGGCATTGAAATGTCTTTGCCTATTATCCTTTTGAGGTTACATTTTGATAAGCCATTAGAAGATCAAAGTACCATATACAACCTCGCATTGGGTCAAATGTAGTCTGACGTGTTTCATACCGATTGTTAAGCCGTTCTTGGCACACTGATTTTGACTGCGGATAACTCCGTTAACCTGATCAGGATATGGGGCTCACGGCGGGTGTGACCGGTCAACAGGGGATGCTTACTCCTCCTAGGCACCTGATCCCACCTCGTGTGTGTCCAGGGGTCCGTGTTTGCCCAACTATCTATTTTGTATTGCTTGTAGGAGTTATGAGATTGATCACTGTTCGTTATCTTCACCTTGCATGTTACTGGAAATATTTACCTATTCAATAACTTTCTTCGTAATTGGTGAGATAAATTGGTTACAGTTTAATGTTTATTAGTTATCGTCGTCTTCCAACAGGAAGAGTGACAAAGGACCAGCGATGAGTTGCTTTTGGTACTACAGGGTACGCCACGGGAGCTGTTGCCGCTGACTTCTGCAATGATGTCGCCATTGTTTGTTGTATCGTATTGTTTTGAGACAATGTTGATGAATTCTGTTTTGACGTTACAAGATGTGTTGATTTTGATGTTGATACATGTTGATGAGTCATCGGGTGTGTTGTTGCAGATGTTATTGAACTCTGAACTTTTGGAGAAGTTGTCACCGTGGCAGAAGACATTGTTGCTGTTGTCGTCACGGGATAAGTTGTCTCGCCCCCAGATTGCGTCTGGTGAACTGGAAAACAAAATCATTAAAGGTATTTCACAAAATGATAACTTCGGACATTTTCGTAGTTGTTATCATGCATGCTTACCTAGAATAACCTGTTGTAGAGTTTCGCTAACGCAGTTATTAGATTTACAGCAGCGAGTCGAACTACCAAAGTGCAAAAAGTCGTTCTGTTGAACAGATCTGCACTCCAGGTCCTAAGTTATAAAGGTATCCATGAATGAATGCAAGCAACTGAGTTTCAACTGCTTGTAGGTTCCGAATATACATGTATGCACAGTGTACAGTAATTTTAACATATGGTGAATCATTATTAAGTCTCCAGTTCAAGAGTATTTATTTTAAACTGATATGCAAATGAAACAAAAACTATTCTCTCATAAAAGCAAGACTTGTTCTGAAATTGATATTTGAAAATCATCTGGTGGAGACCCCATGATCAAGCACCCCTTTCCACAAGTTTTCAAGCAAAATATCCTGTGCTGTGTTATTATAAAGCCTTAATTTTATATCCTATTTGTTTTGTATCTTGAGAACAGACTGCAATTGATGGAGAACTTACTACTGTGCACTTGGACAGCAGTTTGCCATCCCCGTATCTTATCATGCAAGTGTTGTCACATACGGTCGCAAAAGATTGACATCGAAAAGTTAGATAATCTTCACATGTGAAACAGGAAATGGAATGAATTGGAGGACTCGTTACATGTTGAGATGGCTGTGTCAGAGTTGTCAGAGTGATTGGTGCAGCAGTAGCACAGTTTGTTCTACAACAAATAAGTGAAAATCTTTTCAATAATCTGCAGATCCTTATACATGTATGCATACTCTTTTCCATCAGCATCTTAGGGTTTTGTCACCATGGAATGGTACCGTCCGAAGACCTTCTAATGCAGCAAAGAAAACACATACCGTGACGAGACTGGCAGAAGCAGGAACATTGAATGTCCGCCCAGCTCTTGTATATTGTGCAGATAATCGGATCATAGGTATAGCACTGCGACACCTTGTCCCTGCATGTGGAGGGATCTGGAAATATCGTGATTATAGAGTGATTTTAATGTGAAATTGCAACGGCGTCTTTGTATTTCTTACTGCTGCGCCTAAGATTTAAGATCGAGGGCTTGGTGATTTTTTTTTGGGTCTCTTTCTCTCTCTTTTTTTTTTGTTTTTTTTTTTTGTGTCTTTGTCTGACCTCAACTTTAGCCATGGCTATAATTTTGAACTATACAATATCTAGATAGAATTGAAAGTTCAAGCTTTTCTTACTCTTCGTTTGTTCGAAACTTTGTGATAACAAGATAAAGACTGATAGGTCAAGGCCAAAGCTATACATTTACATTCCAACCCGATTTTGTTAAAATCGTAAAAATATGTTGTGGTTTATTTGACAATAGTTTACAATGACATCATTATCATACGTTCAGGAGCATTATAAAAATCTTGTCGCTTGACCACGTTTTCTATGTTGATGAGGTGAAGTGAAATTTGTATCTCTGACCGCTGTTTTTCATGCGTCCCGAGATTGTAATCAAGATACGATGTTTTTGGTCTGTTTTTCTGCGTGTTTGTTTGTTGTTTTTTTTAAATGATAACCTTGATTATGACTTTTGAATTAGCCAGAATCGGGACGTATAATAATGAATAATCGAGTGATTTTTGTTTTTAACAGATGCTATTTTCATTCTTCTGTAACGGGCGGGTTTGCCCAGATAAGTTCTAAAGGTATAAAGACAGAAATCAACATTTCACCTCATTTCTTTCATTAAGTATATGCATCGTTTTGACGTAATAGGATTATCACATATAAGTTATTAACCAAGCGCACCTAATAATCTGTATTCATCGTCAGGATTTCTTACCAGCGAAGTCCGAATGTCCTTGAAACACACCAATGGAATTTTTCAGTAAACCTATACATAAAACTAAGACGACGCAAAGAATGTTCATCTTAGCTCCAGATTTCATCTCGACGACAAGAGGACTGGACATTAGAACAGATCCCACGCTACTTAATATAAAGATAAACTTCGCGGTCATCTCTGATTGCCCACTGGACATTATATCATTTCACCTTTTGTGTAGAGTCTGTACTGCATATTCATTCAATAACTCATATAGATCGGGTCCCGTAGTGATCTGGGTTGGAATGGGTCCTCAGTAGCCCTTGTTTGTCGTAAAAGGCGACTAATGGGGTGGTCCTTCGGATGAGACCGTAACAACCGAGGTCCCGTGTCACAGCAGGTGTGGCACGATAAAGATCCCTTCCTGCTTAAAGGCTGTAAGCGCCAATCATAAGTCTACATTTTTCAGCCCTTCACCGGCAGTAGTGACGTCTCCATATGAGTGAAACATTCTCGAGAGGGACGTTAAACAACATATAATCAATCATATAGATCGGTGCTCCATTGCAAGCAGGAGCAGTGTATACTCCGCTGTGTCAGCGATATTTTTACCAGGGGACTGTTTATCCATTGGACATACGCTACATGTAGTCAATAGACGTGTCCATCACAGTCAGTTTTCGTCAATAGGTGAAACTGATATACATCTTATGTATATCATGCACCTACATAGATTTACCTGTTACTCATGAATATACAGCCAAATTTTCGCACCCGTTTTAAAAACGCTCATTTAGCCATTATCTTTTACATAGGGCAAACAGCAAAACGTGGTCGCTCAGGAGTAAATTCAGACTCAGCAACCTGCTGACAGTGCGCTACGATCTGTTCGACAAAGAAGCCGAGAACACAAGTAGTTTGATTACTGGGCCATTTTGAAATTGTTAAACCGAGAACGGTTTAAAAATGGAAAGAAAAAACAACACAAAGTAGACTTCATCCATGTTTATTTGTGATGGTGACCCAGATTTTAGTACTATACGTTGGAATGGTAAGTGGTAGTCTCCCTGAATCTAAATGAGTATTGATATAGTACTTAATTTTATCAAAATTCGATAAAATACCGATTCCTCATTCATTTATGAATACATTAACATGTATTGTTTTCGTCTTCATCTAATTCTTGTCAACTGGAGCAAAACGAATTGATTAAACTTTTTGATCTTTTGGTTTATGAATTTTTGAACCTGCGCTTACTGACTTGGAAGTTGTTGAAAAAATTACCTTGATCGAATTTACAGAAGCAAGCGACACTGCACCATCGCCCAAGATTTAAATCGAATGCACATATCTGCACCATAGCTCGGGCATATTGAAATATTGTCTCTGCACCCTGAAGAATAAGCAGATTGGAGTATTCAGGTCTTAAGAAGACTCGTATATCATGATGCTTTATGCTTGCTGAATATTTATTGGATATTATAATGTGCAAGGAAACTGTTTTACATAAAAAAGACAGGAAAGTTGTGTATCAAAAGACAGAAAGCTCTGAGTGAAAAGCTTCGTCCATTCAGTTTCACAACTATTGTCTGATTACGGTAGATGCCTTACGTGAAGAAGAAAAAACTGGTAGGCATTTCAAGTCGGTCCAAAACATTTTCTGTCTTGTCTTGAAAAGTTCTTCCTTTAATTGTAATATAGATAATATTCTTTCTTACATTGTATTCTCATTTTCGTTTTTACCTCGGTCTGTTGTTGCCGAAGCAATCGTTGATCTTGGTGGTGCTGTTGGCAACATGGAGACACCTGTAGTGTATTATGAGTTTTAATCAGTGAAGCGTAATATCTACATTGGTATCCTAGTATGGATAGGTAAGAAAGATGCACAAACACAGTACACGCACTTACCTTTTCAGAACAGTTCCTTGGGATCAAATGTGTCTTTTGTATAAGTAGTGTTTGTATGTGTAATGCTATTGGCATTGCTGGCCAATTTATCTGTTACTTCATCAGTGAAAAGCACGGGAATGATTTCAACGCCTTTCCCGAGCAGTTCCTCCACTGGCTCCGTTGTATTTTCAGGGTGAAATATGCCATCCGTCAATACTAAAAGCACATTATCAGCATGTGGGCGATCACCACCATTTTTTGTGAACATTACATCAATTACGAAGTTAAATCCTTCCTCCAAGTGAGTAAATTTACCAATGTGCGAAATATTTGATATGGCTCTAATTATATCTTGTTCTGATGAATTAAGTTTGAATTCCAGTCTAGCATCGTTAGAAAAGTTAACTGCACCGAACTTGGTGTTGTTATTGTAAGAAGCAGAGCTGTTGACGATTTCTTTCATGAATTCAATCTGGGCATTGAACGAGTCGTTGGTTTCACTCCCACTGCTATCGACCAGAAAAACAACATCCAGAGGTCTGCATCCTGAGAAGAAACGCTAGCGTCAACAAGGGCATGAAAGAGAGTGTTCGTAGCGTACCTGTGGTAGGAATTTTTGAGTGACATCTCATCAGGAATGCATAGACCAGAGTAGAAATGAACAAGGATCTACAGACGACCATTTTGTCCGTTGGAATTTTTTATGAGAAAATGGCTAAGATTGCTTAGCCTCATTTGATAACAGGTTGTTCGTAACTTGTCATATTGATAAGACAGGTCGTATGTATATACCGTTTGTAATATGTGTCCACATGCACCTACTGAAGGATTAATTAATTTTCATAACTTATTTAATAGTAAATTCTGTGGGAAAATACATTATGAACGATCACCAAGTTCGAACCTAAAATGCAAAAACCATATTTTTAACTAGTTCTAATTTTTGATTACTAAAATCCCTTTCACATGCACCTGTTTACACACGGGGTGCATTTTGGGGCATATGTGCAAAATTTGCAACCAGGAGTATATTGTGTCATGTGAAAGCATTTGCATATATGTAAAGTATTTTACTCAATTGTTTTATTCCTAATCTGAAATCTGCATCTAGTCAGACGAGGTGCATATTCACTTTTACATATGAGTAAATTTAGTCCCGTGAACGCATGGCAAAATTTACACACATGACAAAATTATTGAAATTGTCACTAGAATATTGCATAATTTTCTTTTAAAATTTCACATCGTCCTGTATTAGAAAGAGTTGTGAACTTCTGCTGTGTCTGTAACTTCAAACTGCAAATTGTATTAGAACAATAAATGACAAAATCTATAGCTACATAATAAGGATAGATCCACCTCGTTCCTTTGTCCTCAAAATACATCCATATTGCTTGGAATAGGTAACTTAGTACGGATTTACGCACAGTTTGCTAGTGCATGTGAACGCATCGCAAATATTACATAAACACAGTAAGAGTATTTGCACGTGTAAAATTTGCGCCTATAAGTAAAATGTCGTGCATGTGAGTGGCAGCTGCTCAACCATTTAACTATGGGGAATTTTGTTTGTTATACGACACTCAAATGACCGGAAAGATAACAGATGCCCTGTAATGAAACTAGAAATTAGCTGTCTATCATTGTCTCTCACTCCATGTTTTTATTCATGGAAATTGAGCGTTTCGAATAAACTTTATAAAATGATAGATCAAGAACCCGATCGTATATTTTTTTTAAGCAATCGCTTGAATTGTCCAATACTAACTTATCCTTACATGAAGGGATACCTTCATTAATTAATTTAGCAGAACACTGTATTCTACATACGTTTTTCTGGAAACATACATGAAATCGCAAACATTGCAGGAAAAAAATCTTAAGTTTGCTCCTGTTTAACAAACTACAGAAAGACATTTGATCATATATATTTTTCTGTGTTTTTTTTTAAAAATAGAAATGGATTTAAGCATGTAAAATATTTATATTATCGACCTTGTAAGCTATTTACACATAACGGCTGAAAATTATCTGACCTTGGCATGTCTCCATATTTGGTGATGATTTCCATATTTGAACGATGGTAAAGAGAAATAGTCCACGAAAGGCAAACTCTAAACGCATAAAATAAACGATCATAACGGAATGAATATCTGTTTTTATTTACTGAATGAATATCTGTTTTTATTTACTGAATGAATATCTATTTTTATTTACTGAATTACATGTTGATTTACATGGTACTACACACTACTGTAACGCATCGGTTTAGTTGTTAGTTGTTCAAAAAGTAGTTCGTAGAATGTATATATCCATACGCGGACGAAGGGCACTAAAATGAAACAAAATGCGTCTTCGTTGTTGCAATTGGCACTCAATGAAAATCAAAGAGAAAACATACATGCAGTGAATGAATGAGCCAAAATCTAGATAGAAGTGTAGCAGATGTTTACATTTTCTGAACTTTCTTTCTAGCTTATAACAATATATTGACATTCACTGTGTAGAGTGTTAGGGTGTAGAAGAGTCGTAGACAGAACGCCAGGTAAACGTCTTATCGAAGCCTCTGTTAATAGAATAAACGCAATTACAACCAATGCATGGGGCAAATCTTACTTCTATTTCGTAAATTAATCTGCAACAATAAACTTTTGTGGTATTGGTGCTTGATTCCAAGAAAGAAAAAAATATTTCCAAACTTGAGTTCTGAAACGGAACACACATTAGGTTACAGTAGGTTAAACAGGACTCAAACGCACAACCCAAGGTGAGTCCTCTTCACCGTCGACATTGATTAATGCATACATACAAACAAGTGCTAGACATTTATTGGTTTGAAGAGAAGGTTGTCACGTGTCGGGATTCTCTATGAAGTATTTAAAATGTATCGTTGCGCACAGTATTTAGCATAGATTTGCTCAAGTCTCTATGTTTAATAATCAGTGCTCTCTTTAATACTTTTTAATAATGCCAAACATAGATATGTTTGGTGATATTTAAGTATGGTAAGAGACCAGATATTTAGACTTCTGAAACAGAAAAATTTGAACGAAATGATAAATTAATAAAAAAAAACCAAAAAACATAGAGACTTGAGCAAGTCTATATTTAGTACTTCTGCTTTAAAAAAAAAACAACCACCTTTTCACACCTGAATATCTATATTTGTAGTCTTGTGATATCTTTTACATCTTTTTTTTTTTATCATTTGTAAATTCCTTCCGTGTTTAGAAAGAGTAATATTGTTGTTGTTCTTGAAAAATTTAGCTTCCTGAAACAAGAACAGCGATACCGGAAACGATAGAGTATTGGACGATTCTATGTTAAAGTAAACTTGGACATAGATGCAGACACAAGTGTGAACCAAATCTACGTAAGTATAGGATAGCGCACTAACAGGTACTGTACTTTGTAATGTGTGAATTCGTCTTGCATGTCTCTTCTGTCTCGAGAACTATGTTTAGCCGTGTAACTCAAATATATGTACACTACATGGAATGAAGATCGATACATATTTATGTATAACTTCCTGTTCAAAACAAAACGATAGATAATTTATCCGTATATGGGTTAACATAACCTAAATCCAAAGCCTTTCATTCACTTTGTGAAGATTTCTGTTTACAAGGTAACGCCCAAAATATTCTGTAATTCATCATGATATATATGTATTCACTTGTTATACATCTTTTCTTTCAGAATTTTGACATTTGGTCAGTATGATTCCAGTTACTCAGAGTGTATTTTTCATACTGCTGGCGATGCAGGACAGCATACTCGCTAATCCATGTACTCAAGCTGAAAAAACGATCCCAAAAATGTGTAAGTGTTCGCATTATGGCAAATCTGCATATGTAAAAATAATTTGTGTGAACACAAATCGAACCTCACCAGCACAACAAATACCAAAAATGCCGAACAACACCAGCAGTGTACATATTCAAAGATTTCAACTAGTAAGCGTCACCAAAGAAACCTTCGGCAATCTGATGAATATCCCACTGATGGAACTAACTCTACGGGATAATAATATCGAGAACATTTCCGTGGATGCGTTGTCGGAACTGCAAATCCTTCGGTATTTGGAGATCAGTGGAGAAACTAAGGTTTCAAAACAAAATATATCCCTAATGATGTGTAATGTAACTAAAACCGTTAAGTATATCCGATTTTCTCACAATGTTTGGGACACACCCCCTGACTTTAAAGGACTCAAGCATTCTCTTTATAAGATAGACTTATCCTTTAACTATTTCCACAGTTTAAATGGCACCTGGTTTGCAGATTTGAGGCGACTCAGAGTCTTGGATGTGTCATTTAATGGAATATCAGAAAATAGTTACAACTTCACTGGCATAGAAAATGTCACAAATTTGTTCTTACAGGGGAATTGGTTTAAAACATTTCCAAAGTTTTGTAATTATTCATTTAAAAACTTACAAAAGCTCCATTTTCAGTTTAATAAATTGACTGAATTTAAACGAGAATATTTTTCGTGTTTACCAGATTTGACCCTCTTAAACTTGAATGGACATGCGATACGAAAACTTTACAATAACACCTTCACATCGTTAAGCTCTTTGAAAATACTCAAAATTCAAAGGTCGGCTGGGCAACTCTTTCATATTGAAGCTAGGGCATTTGAAAGTACGTCATTAAAAGAACTGCTCTTCACAGGCAATGGATTCTGGTTTCAGAACACTCCTACCAACCCTGCTCTCGAATATTTCAAACACTGTCCAAATCTGACATTGTTGAACATTACCTCCAACAAGCTTAAACTAAAGGGACATGAATTCATTTCAATGATGAAACCTTTGAAAAAATTGCAAGTGCTAGGTATAAGAGATATGAATCTGAACTATTTACCACGGGGGTTTATGAAATATTTACCTCATTTGTTCAAACTCGACGTGTCAGACAACTTCCTGCAAGCGTCGTGGGATGGTGAGTCCGTTTTCGGTTATAAATCGAAATTACGCTTTCTTGATTTATCGGACAATAATATCGAAAAAATCACGCCTTCGAATTTCCCAGAAAGACTCCTGAATGGAATGAGCAATACTGGTGGACTAGATGTCAGTCATAACAAGTTTTCCTGCAACTGTGATGATGCGCTGTGGTTTTACAAATGGATGCACTCCAACAAAGAAAAGTTATCCTCGGTAGACAACATTACATGTAGGCCTAATGCACATGATGATCTGGGTACGATAATATTGTTTAACCTTACCGAAAAAGACTTGTGCCCCATCAACCCGGCAGTGGTAATTGCTATTATAACATTCTGCAGTGTTCTCATGGCGGTGCTTCTCGTGTTGGTAGTGGTGTATAAACTGCGATGGCATATACGTCATTGGTTATACGTAGTGAAACAACGGAGGAGAGGATACGAAATCATAAAAGATGATCCCGATTTCAATTACGACATATATATTGTTTACGCTGACGAAGATAATAATTTTGTTTTCAAGATTGCCGTACCCTATCTGGAAGACAAGGGCTACAGTCTCTGTGTGAGGTGTCGAGATTTTGAAATCGGAAAGATACACTGCGATAACATTGTCGACAACATGAACCAGAGCAGACGAGTTCTCTTAATTCTGTCCAATCATTTTGCAAAAAGTAAATGGTGTGAATTTCAAATGCATTTTTCGTACAACAGATGTTTGGAAGAGAAAAGAAATAACATCATCGTAGCAGTTTTGACCGAAATCAGCTACAAGTATTTGTCGAACACTCTAAAGGCATTGCTGACAACACATGACTACGCGCTATGGTCAAAGTATGACGAAACGGGGCAGAATCTATTCTGGGGGAAAGTATTACGGAAATTACAGTTCCAATCCGACCATACAGAAAGTGCTGATGATATGATTGGTGACATTCAATAATGATACCGGAAGATGCAGCTTTAAAAGTACATGTTCAACTGTTATTGGACATTCGAACCTAAATCTTATTGAAACCAACAGTTGACTGTTGGAATTGAACTAATTTATTGAACTTTGGAACATGTTGGTGTACACAGCTGGAATATTTCATGTTAATTCCTAAACCGCTTGCTTGTACATATAGAGATGAAGAGATTTTATCTGTGTTAAAGTATTGCGAGAGTTGCTTATTGATAACAATAAAAATGATAAGGAAAGAAAATAATGAATAGGTTCTCTCCTAAGGAAGATCTCAGCAAATTGAGAATGAAATGCTTATTCATTGAACTGCATTGAAAATCTTTTTTTTTTTCTTCTTCCTTGAATGGAAAAAATTGGCTTCAACGTATAATTTACATTGTGTATGAAATAACATGTAGTTGTTCTATTCTGTGGAGGATTTAGAGACCATCCCCCACCGAAGATAGAAAACCCAAAATTAGTACAACAGGAAATGTATACAAGATTTAACGTTATATATATAGACAAGTGCATTAAGATAAACAAATCAATAATTAGTTATTGTTGTTATTTATTGATTTTCTTATGTATAATTTATATCTAGAATAGCCAATAAAAATACTCAAACAAGAGGCCCATGGGCCATATCGCTCACCTGAGTCACTTTGGCCCATATCTGAAGACTTTCCATATATATTTGCATGTAAAACCTTAGTCCCTATTATGACCCAAACTACCCTTTGCAAACTTGAATATACACTATGTCAGAAAGCTTTCATGTAAATGTCAACTTCTTTGGCCCAATGGTTCTTGAGAAGAAGATTTTTAAAGCTTTTTCCTATATTTGTATGTAAAACTTTGACCCCCCCCCCCACTTGTGGCCCCATCCTACCCCCCGGGGGCCATGATTTGAACAAACTTGAATCTTCACTATGTCAGAAAGTTTTCTTGTAAATATCAGCTTTTCTGACTCAGTGGTTATTGAGAAAAAGATTTTAACTATATATTTGTATGCAAAACTTTGATCCCCTTGTGACCTCATCCTACCCCCAGGGGCCATGATTTGAACAAACTTGAATCTGCACTATGTCAAAAAGTTTTCATGTAAAAATCAGCTTTTCTGGCTCAGTGGTTCTTGAGAAGAAGATTTTTCCTATATATTTGTATGTAAAACTTTGATCCCATATTGTGGCCCCATCCTACCCCCGGAGCCCATGATTTGAACAAACTTGAATCTGCATTATGTCAGGAAGTTTTCATGTAAAAATCAGCTTTTCTGGCTTAGTGGTTCTTGAGAAGAAGATTTTTAAAGTTTTTCCCTATATATTTGTATGTAAAACTTTGATCCCCCCTTGTGGCCCCATCCTATCCCCGGGGGCTATGATTTGAACAAACTTGAATCTGCATTATGTCAGAAAGCTTTCATGTAAATCTCAGCTTCTCTGGCTTAGTGGTTCTTGAGAAGATTTTTAAAGTTTTTCCCTATGTATTTGTGTGCAAAACCTTGATCCCCCCTTGGGGCCCCATCCTACAACAGGGGGCCATGATTTGAACAAACTTGAATCTGCACTATGTCAGAAAGTTTTCATGTAAAAATCAGCTTTTCTGGCTCAGTGGTTCTTGAGAAGAAGATTTTTAAAGATTTTTCCTATATATTTGTATGTAAAACTTTGATCCCATATTGTGGCCCCATCCAACCCCAGGGGCCCATCATTTGAACAAACTTGAATCTGCATTATGTCAGGAAGCTTTCATGTAAATCTCAGCTTTTCTGGCTTAGTGGGTCTTGAGAAGAAGATTTTTAAAGTTTTTCCCTATATATTTGTATGTAAAACTTTGATCCCCCCTTGTGGCCCCATCCTAAAACTTGAATCTGCAATATGTCAGGAAGCTTTCAGGTAAATTTCAGCTCTTCTGGCCCAGTGGTTCTTGAGAAGAAGATTTTTAAATGACCCCACCCTATTTTTGCATTTTTGTGATTATCTCCCCTTTGAAAGGGACATGGCCCTTCATTTGAACAAACTTGAAAGCCCTTCACCCGAGGATGCTTTTGGCCAAGTTAGGTTGAAATTGGCCCAGTGGTTCTGGAGAAGAAGTCGAAAATGTGAAAAGTTTACGGACAGACAGACGGACGCCGGACAAAATGAGATCAGAATAGCTCACTTGAACCTTCGGTTCAGGTGAGCTATAAAGAAAGCCCCGGAGTCCCCAGATATCTATCCTATTATCCCCCTTTAACAAATCCACTCCAAATAAACATTTGTCTAATGAAAGGTGAAGATAACGAAAAGTGATCAATCTCAAAACTCCTACATGCAATACAAAATAGAGAGTTGAGCAAACACGAACGCCTGGGTATACCAGAAGTGGGATGATGTGTCTAGGAGGAGTAAGCATTCCCTGTTCCATGTACTTAGTGTAAATATCTGTGTATGTCTCATTGTGTTGTTAAAGAGTTTAGTCATTAACAACACAATGAGACATATACAGATATTTAAACGTAGTACATGGAACAGATGCTTACTGGTACACAATGTCTTGATATACAGGTATATGATATATTTCGCTGTATGCAATATACGATATGTCCTGTTCAAGGGCCTAGCTGAGAGTGTCCGAGTGGTCACTGGTAAGGTAGAGTGGCTTACCCGTACATAACGTCTGGATATCACGATCTGTCCAAGGGACTAGCAGAGAGTGTCCGAGTAGGAAGGTCGTGGCGGGAATGTGACGCGTGTGAGAACCAATCATGCATATAATTATTGGCCAGTCTGTTCATGCATATAATTATAAACCAGTCTGTTCATGGGCACCGGTACATAACCCTTGCATACATCACATACTCCCACAACACATTTCGTTGCTGCTCTGTTGCTGCACATGAATTGAAATGTTGGGAACACAAAGTCAAAGCGTTGAAAGTTAGGAACCGGTAATGTTGTCCTAATAACGATAGTACGGGTCTATATGGCAATCCCTATTACTATTTATTAGCAAAATAAGATATATCTTTAAATCAAAGAGATATCTCTTATTTTAAAGAGATATCTCTTTAAAACGAGAGAGATACCTTAATTTTAAGAAATATCTCTCTAAAAGAGATATCTCTTACACATAGAGAGATATTTCTTTCACTTTGAGAGATATCTCTTTCATTTAAAGAGATACATCTTATACTTTAAGAGATATCTCTTTCACTTAAAGAAATATTTCTTTTACGTTGGTTAGAGCATCGCGCTCAAAATCACACGGCCTCTCACCTCTGTCGGCGCGGGTTCGTGAGAAAGTTTCCCAGTTTACTTTCGGAAGGTCGGTGGTCTTCCCTAGTACATTTTATCTGGGTTCTCTCTTCCACCAATAAAAACTGGTCGCCAACAGATAACTAAAAAATTGTTGAGTGTGGCGAAAAAAACATCAATCAATCAATCTTTTACTTTGAGAGATATCTCCTTCACTTAAAGAGATATCTCTCTAAGAATTCCTCGAGAGATATCTCACAAAGTATAAGAGATATCTCTTTAATTGTTGAAAAATCAATATCTGCACCAAGGGGTGCATGAGCCGAGTTGCATGGGATACATTGTAGAGTCAGGAATGATGTAGCATAGTTATAATTGTGAATATTCGGATTTAAACTTTTGGAGTTATCATGCAGATCCAGATATTTCTAAAACTTTCAATCTTTTTTCAGGACTATGACCTTTACCTTTTTTCTCCAAAATCAATAGGTGTCTTCCTAACCTGCTATCCAACAATATAACCAAGTTTCATTTTATTCAGTTTTAAATTTTTTGAGTTACTGTCCAGAAACCATATTTGTCTGAAGTTTTCAATCTATTTTCGGTCACTGTGACCTTGACCTTTGACCTCTTTTCTCCAAAATCAATAGGGGCCTTGCTTTGCTGGTATCCAACAATATATCCAAGTTTCATTTGATTCCAATTGAAAAAAATTCGAGTTATCCTCCTGAAACCAAAATTTTTTGGAATTTTAAATCTATTTTGGTCACTGTGACCTTGACCTTTGACCTATTTTCTCCAAAATCAATAGGGGTCTTTCTTACCTGGTACATAACAATATATTTTAAGTATCGTTTGATTCGGATTTAAACTTTCCGAGTTATCATCCGGAAACCAAATTTTTCTGAAATTTTCATTCTATTTTCGGTCACTGTGACCTTGACCTTTGACCATTTTTCTCCAAAATTAATAGGGGTCTTCCTTACCTGGTATCCAACAATATATCAAAGTTTCATTTGATTAGATTGTAAACTTTTCGAGTTATCATCCGGAAATCAATTGTTGACGCCCACCCACCCACCCGCATCACCAAACCAATAGCCGAGATCAACTTCGATGCAACTCGGCTAAAAAGAGATATCTTTCAAAGAGAAAGAGACACCTCTTTCCAATATTTATGCCCCCTTCAAAGAAGAGGGGCATATTGGTTTACACCTGTCGGTCGGTCGGTCGGTAGACCACATGTTGTCCGCTCAATATCTTGAGAACCATTCACTTGATGATAATGGTATTTAATATGTGGGTTGGTTATGAGTAGAGGAGGACCCCTATTGTTTTTTAGGTCCAAAGGTCAAGGGTCAATCTACTCTGGACATAGGAATATAATGTGCGCTCAATTTATTGAGAACCCTTTGCTTGAAAGGCATCAAACTTGCCACACTGGTACATCCTAAGAAGTAAATGACCCGTATTGATTTTGAGGTCAAAGGTCAAGGGTCAAACTGGACAGAGGAATATACTCTCTGCTCAATATCTTGAGAACCCTTTGCTTGACAGACATCAAACTTAGTACACTGGTATATCTTCAGAAGAAGATGACTCCTATTGATTTTGAGGTCACATGGTCAAAGGTCAAGGGTCAAACTAGACATGGGAATATACTCTCTGCTCAGTATCTTGAGAACCCTTTTCTTGACAGACATCAAACTTGGTACACTGATACGTCGTCAGGGGAAGATGACCCCTATTGATTTTGAGGTCACGTGGTCAAAGGTCAAGGGTCACACTGGACATAGGAATATAATGTCCATTCAATATCTTGAGAACCCTTTGCTTGACAGACATCAAACTTGGTACACTGGTTTATATTCAGGAGAAGATGACTCCTATTGAATTTGAGGTCACATGGTCAAAGGTCAAGGGTGAAACTGGACATAGTAATATACTGTCCACTCAATATCTTGATAACCCTTTTGCTTGACAGACATCAAACTTAGTACACTGGTACATCTTCAGGAGAAGGTGACCCATATTGATTTTGAGGTCAAAAGTCAATAGTTGAACTGGACATAGTAATATATTGTCTCCTATATTTTAAGAATTATTTGCTTTGATTGACACCAAACTTGGTACACTGGTACAGCATAAGGAGTAGATTACCTCTATTGATTTTTAGGTCACATGGTCAATTCACTCTTGACATAGGAAGATATTGTCTGCTCAATATTTTGAACTGATGATACTACTATCAATTAAATGAGGTGTGTGTATAACCCTTTTCAATTTTGCACCATGGAGGGCATATGTGTTTTACAAACATCTCTTGTTTTATTAGTTTGGATACTTAAGGAATACTACCTAAACCGGATGCCCACCAAAGCAAATCTTACCATAATGGCTGCTATCCCGAGCGAAGATTTTGCGTTCACCGCATGTGAAGTGTATACAGGTAACAAAAAACAAAGACAATAAATTGATAAAATATGTGAACTAGACTGGATTTACATTTACAACCTCTCGTCAACTGGATAATGTTACCCCAACTACCCCGCCATTTTTACACTAGAAGTATTTTGATTGGTTAAAAAATACGGTTACATCATATCAATGGCGATGTAACAGGGAGAAGTCATTATGATCATCGGGGTGAAATCTGTTTGATTTAAAGAGATATCTCTCTAAGTTAAAGAGATATCTCGTTTTGAAAATTTAAAGAGATATCTCTTTTTACATTGATAAAGAAATATCTCTTTACGCTAGAGAGATATTGAGAGACATCTCTCTGGCTTTAAATTAAAGAAATAACTCCTTTTGTTAAAGAGATATCTCCTTAGAGTAAAAAGATCTCTAACTTACAGAGATATCTCTACAACCAAGAGCCATAGGTCTACACTATACTACCCCCAATTAAAACCCCACAATGAATGAAACGAATTTTACTCAAAACTTCGATTAAAAATAGTATTGGGGGTGGTATGTTACATACCCCTAATATTAAATCATTATTACAAATAAAATTACAGGTTCCTGTGCTTGAATAAAAAAAATTAGCTATATCCTTACTGAACAATTCACCAGGGCCGTAAATTAACCTTCAATTTGGAGGAGGCAGGAAATTAGGCGGGGGTCTGGGGGCCGCCCAGGCCCCCAGACGCTGAGCACATTTTGTGCACACTGAACACGTTTCGTGCAAAATCCTTGATTCTAGGGCCTTCTAAGATGTTACTTGACTAACTCATTCTAAAAGAAAGATTTGGAATGCTTTTTAAGGGAGGTATCATGTTCTTAGTTATTGGAAACAACATAAATTCTAATGAACTTTAAATTTTAATTTTTTTTTGGCTCAAAAGTTGGAGGAGGCAGCTGCCTCCTCCGCCTCCATGTAATTTACGGCCCTGTTCACTTTAAAATACTTATGTTATAATACCCCACTCTTGTAGGGATCTGGATTATACTAGGTCCTCAGTACCCCTTGCTTGTCGTAGGGGGTGACTAAATGGGTGGTTCTTCGGATAAGACCGCAAAAACCAAGGTCCCGTGTCACAGCAGATGTGGCACGATAAAGATCCCTCCCTGTTCAATGGCCATAAGCGCCGAGCATAGGCTTAAATTTTGCAGCCCTTCACCGGCGACGTCTCCATATGAGTGAAATATTCTCGAGAGGGCTTCACACAAACAACCACTCAAGGAGCTCCGAGTGCGGGAGATGAATTTATGAATGTTACAAAAGGAAAAGGATGTATTTTTTTTTTAAATATATCGTAAATAATAAAGATATCAAAAGATTTTTATCATCAAATGTCTAAAATACCTTAAAATATATTATCTGTTACAATTTAGTTGTTGAGCATATATACACAAATTGAAATTCATATTGCAGTTACATGAATTCTGAAATAAAATTGTAAATACTTCAACACTCCTGTTAGTATAAGCTAACCACTCGTATGTGTTTCCTTGAATGACTCATGAAAACTTGGAACACATCGAAAATTGCCAACCTTAGTAAATACATGCATGTATGGTGAAAGGTGAAGATAACGAACAGTGATCAATCTCCTAACTCCTCTGAGGAATACAAAATAGAGAGTTGGACAAACACGGACCCCTGGACACACCAGAGGTGGGATCAGGTGTCTAGGAGGAGTAAGTTGCAGTAAATAAACAGCAATCAATCCTTTTGAGATAGAACGTTGTTTCCGTGTAAACAGTAGGCGGAAGTGTTCGTTTCACATTCTTCCTTTCTTTGATAAGTAGATTCATGGGAACAGACAAAGGTATGGTGTCCGGATAGGGCCATTTGCAAAAGCGTGACTGCACGTTAGTCACAACACGCCATCACGCCAACAAGCAACGCGCCTTCGAGCAGACAAGCAACACGCCTTCGCGCTCTCACGACAACAAGCAACACGCCTTCGAGCTCTCACGCCAACAAGCAATGTACCTTCGCGCTCTCGCGACAACAAGCAACACACCTTCGCGCCGTCACGCCAACAAGCAACGCGCCTTCGCACCGTCACGCCAACAAGCAATACGCCTTCGCGCCGTGTTGCTTGTTGGCGTGACGGTGCGATGCAATCGTAACTACTCGGCTATTTCCGTAACCGCAAATGAACCTCGTATGTGTATCGACGCCATCAGAGTTGGTTGTTACATACACATAAATGTAACTTTGACGTCACAGTCGTACGTTACACTTTGAAACGTGAGCTTTCAAATGCATCTAAGCTATTATAGACATATAAGGTATTGTACCACTTACATGTTCATGTATTAGAGTGAATAAGACGTTTATGATACCAAAACTGAATTTGTGGTGAAAATATAAATATATATAAAACATTATTCAAGGATTCGGTTCTGGTCTTTTAACCTCACCTCATCCACGGGCGCGCTTCCGGCGAAGAAATGCATCGATTTGAAGCAATTCTTGCGCCGATCCACGTCCGAGTCTTCTTACCGGTTACGGAAAAGGACGAGCGCGTGATCCGATTGGGTGCGATGGCGCGTTGCTTGTCTGCGCGTTGTTTGTTGTCGTGAGAGCGCGAAGGCGCGTTGCTTGTTGGCGTGAAAACGCGAAGGCGCGTTGCTTGTCTGCTCGAAGGCGCGTTGCTTGTTGGCGTGACGGCGTGTTGTGACTAACGCGCAGTCACGCTTTTATAATTCCAATGTTAGTTATTACAATTGTTTTGATTGGACAAAAATAAAGCTGAACAAGAGTTTACACATCAATAAATCCGAAAATGCGATGTATTCATAAACGCCTGAAAACAAATAACATAGTGCGGGGAAACTATTAAAAGTTTTGCAATTGTTAATAAAGTGAATGAATTGGAATTATAAGAATCAAACATTCTTTTTGAAGAATTTATCGATGTGTAAACTCCTGACATTTTACTCACAAACTTAACATAAAAGTGCTTCGCACTTTTATTCAGTTTGTGAGTAAAATGTCCGGAGTTTACACATCAATAAATTCTTCAAAAAGAATGTTTAATCCTATAGTAAATGGCCCTATCCAGACACCATACAAAGGAACCACAAAGCCAGGCATCTTCTTATAATTGATATGGCATACATTTAAATTTATCAAATTAGAACCACAAGAAATCTGGGATATTTCCATTCCAGTGGACGACTTTTAAAAGTTAACTTGAAAACAGTAGAAATCAAGATCTTGGTAATCCCAAGTACATTTGGACTCAAATTCAAACTACACAACAAATATTCCTACATCAGAAAATTCAGTAAAATTCACATGATTGACTAAGCCACGAGCTATGCTTTAGCATTGCGAATTCGCTAATGCTAACGCATAGCTCATAGCTTGGTCAATCAAGTGAATTTTATTGACTTTTTTGATAAAATTTCAAACTCCTGTGAATAGATCTACGTACATGTATATCTTTAGTTAAAATGGACGAATTGTTGTTTCAAACTGAATTCTACAAGGCGGGAAATATCTGATGTTGGTCGTCATATTGGCTATGTATCTCTTGACATTCGATGTATTTTTCCGATGCAAGTTCTTTCGGCCTTTTTACAGTTCGGCCCTAGGTTCGTTCGACCTCAAATTTTATCGGCCTCTTGTCGTTTCGGACTTCGATACCTAGTCGTTTCGGCCCAAGTTTCGTAAGGACAAAATACCGACAACGTGATGTTGTTTTTGTTAATATAGATGTGTATCGAATTTATGCTATTGTTGTTTGTTGAATGGAAGCTGTTCGAGTTTAAGCTTTTGAGACTTTAATGAAGAGAAATTTTTGTATTATGAGGAAATAATTGGCTAGTGTTAGAAAAGATTATGAAATATATGCAAAATTGTTCAAATTTTCTTTTCCATGATGCTAAGCAAATTGTGATACCATGATAATTGAGAATAGTTTTTGAAATCATCTAGGCAAACTTTTTAACCTTGAAATATATTGATTTCTTAACAAATTTGTGCCGTAAAATTTATTTGACATGTGATTTCACCGCAAAACCTATAGATATTAAAAATCACTTTGAAATCATGTGAAGAAACTACAAACAATTGTGTATTTTTTGTTAGTATATCTATAAAAATTAGCTATATAATTTAACACTAAGCTTATTCAAAAAGGCATTTTTTCAATGAAATATATTTAGTGAAAAAATAAACAATTATGACTCATGGCCAGGTACTGTACACTGTAAACTGATATGTTATTTGCGTAGTTAGTGTATGTTAGGTTCAGTTAGTAATTTTACGGGTGAATACCATAATGTTGATAATAAAATCTACAGTAGATCGAGACCACGAATATTCCCCAACACACGGTGTAAAATGGTCCGTGGACACGGTATGGCACGGTGTATGTGTATTTCGAATACACAAGAAGACTGCCTTGTCTAAAAAGTTAGTCCCTGATACCCACCGTGAGATCAGTGACGGAATTTAAGGTAGTTTTCAAATTTAAGGTAAATCGTGGTATCTTGTTTAGAAAAAATGTAATAAACGATTAAAAAAGCAATAATTTCTTTCTTTCCTGGAGAAATAAATGGCATAATCTTTTGATTTCTTGAATTACTTTATTGGGAGAACTTAATTTTTTCCAAAAACCCTTAAAATTTGCATCATTTTAACAATTTTACCTTATAAAAAATTATAGAAAATAGTACAAATGACTATAAATAGGAGACATATTTCAAGCCCTAAAAAATCTGTAAAATCCAGGAGCTTCCGGGTTCTTCGCCCCCTGCGCCCCCACCAGAGCTTCGCCCTCGGCTCACTGGGGGCCTCAAGGCGGCCCCAGATCCCCTGCCTCTTAAAGTGGCGCCCCCCGTAACCGCAATTTCTGGATCCGTCCGTGGAGATCGTATAATCAAAGTACTGAAAAGCGCTAAGCTGACTTCATGAATTCTGTCTGTAATATTAATGAGCAGGAACAACAGTTAAAAAAAAAAAAAATGTCTATGCGTTATTCTTTATTTTCGCACAACTAAAATAATACATTTCCTGTAAGGAAATAAAGAAATGGATTGGAAACAGTGTCCTGAAACTTTTCGACATGTTCAAAAATAAACTTTATATGATGTTGTAAAAAACAATGGTCACCATACTAATTTTGGTCTAACCCGGAACTAAAACCCTATCCTTGGGTCATGAAATTTTCAATTTTGGTAAAGGACACCTGCTCTTTTTTTAATATCTATAATCAGAATTTAGTATCAATAGCATTACCACCGCTGAGTTGGTCTATAGGTAGAGTGTTCGCGCCCTGTATGCGGACGGTCAGGGTTCGAATCCCGGCCGCGACAGACCTAGGTCGTTAAAACAGGTTGTCACAATTCCATCGCCAAACCCTCGGCATCATGTGTTAATGTCACGGGTCCTTGGAGATGGCCTTAAAAACGGATGTCCCGTGTCACAGTAGGAGTGACACGCTAATGATAAACGATAAATTTCACACTGAAGTGTTGTAAAATCTTATTTACAAGTTTAGATGAATATTAATGACTCAAGTAGCTGGAAAATTATTTAACCATACTAAACTGACTTGGAGAACTAAAAACTTGATTGTAATACACGAGGTCCGCGTGCTTCAATGCTTGAAATTCGGTCACGGCCTCTCGGGAAGCTGAGTTCACGCTTTTACGCATGGAAATGTGTTGCAAAATTGTTGTACATGACCGTTATGATGTACAGTGTATCTCCAATTCTTCCGTTTTGTAAATTAGTTATTGACCACACAATTAGCTGTGCATCAATTTTCAATTCAAGGACATAGGATACCCAACAACATTTACTGTGGAATTTTGTAATACTATTTGTAAGGGTTTAAAATATTCAATGATCTCTCTCTCTCTCTCTCTCTCTCTCTCTCTCTCTCTCTCTCTTGTGATGTTTTAGATTCAGTAGTGCCTTCATTATTTTAATGCATCTAAATTAAAAATGATTCAATATAGAAATTAGAAAAATGTTAATGATCGATATCGTTAATGAAACAATCGTCGCAAACCACGGGGTTATTGTTTCATTCTATTTCACACACGTTTGTGAAATAGAATGAAACAATAAGCCGTGTTTTGCGATGATAGTTGTATAAGGCAGCTCGATAGGGGGTTCAACTGAGTGCAGTTTTGAGTACGGGCCGATAGGGGGTTCAACTGAGTGTAGTTTTGAGTGCAGTTTGGAGTTTTTCATCAAATTCTATTGATATTAGGGGTTTAGATGTGTCTTGGTAGTCCTTACAAATTGCCGTGGTTAAAATTACTGCTCAGCACGTGTGCTGAATTCTGATTGGACGATTTTAAAATCGCTACAACTTCCTTATATTTGATGGAAACGTTATGAAATTCACACTGTGTGTATATGATACAAATGCCTGTTGAATGACATCAACAAAAGTGCGGAATCACACACGCGTGCGCGTGTATGCACGTGCAACAGTTTCTTTCATTTCTTGGTACTGAAATGACCATATTGAACGTACTACATATAATTAAAGGCTAAAATAAAGTGATTTTTTGCCATAGGTTTACAATGACATCACTTTTTAATTGGGGAAGGTTTGGGGAACATATGTAATGGTCCCAGTTACAATTAGAACTAGTTGCTTTTAAAATACAAGCTTATGTAATCTGTAAATGGCATATCATTGTCTTTGATGGTGTGGACTTCCTTGTTTACACCATAGACATATATAACAGTTTACACAAGAAAGAAATATCAATTTTGATATAGTAAGATGAGAAAAAAGACTTAATTTTTTGGTATTACAAAGGTATTTAAAAGTAAGGCCGAAACGACATTAGGTCGAAACGACATTATGTCGAAATTACTAACGGCCGAAAAAACTTGGGGCCGAACTGAAAAAAGGCCGAAACGACCAGAAATCTATTTTTCATAGTTAGGGGATTATGTGGAAAAATCAAGACATCCCCTTTAAAAATTACAGTGTTCTTTACACAAGCCCCTGTGGTTTGTCACCTCCACTCACTTCCATGACAAGATGCATTTGCTTAAACTTCACATTTGACCAAGTTTAATACAAGTTGTCTTCTAACCTAAAGCAACCTGGGTAGTAATCTGAGATTCCTGTGACTCTTACCCCGTTTTTATATTGTGACATGTGCGGGGGAGAGTCAGAGCAGACTCCATATTGAAAAGTGGGAATTCAGTGACACCAGCTGGTGTCGCTGTATACCTATACCTCTTACAACTTTATTTCGCAGATCTATCTTCCAAAACGCGAGGATTCAATTATCGAAAGATTATTCTACAAATAGATCATGATTAAAACAGCCCTGACACTGACAAATGAAGCATCACTTGAAATAGGTCGCCGCCACGCCATTCGATTTCTTTGCACATGACGTCAGCACATAAACACACAATATTCCATTGTTTAAGGTAGCGACGGATACCAACCACGTGATCAGTAAAAATTGTGTATTTTCACGTGAATTCATTTTCTGGAATTCCTTACTCCGTCATAGAATAGTCGAAAAACAAAAAGGGGTTCCGAAAGTGTTTTGTTGCTGTGACTGACTCGCCTACAGAAAATATGCACATACCACATAAGTATACGTCAATGTCTGTAATAATGGTTGATCAAATGTTTCATCTGTGTGAAACTTTTTGCTAATCGAAATGTTAAACCAACCACCAATCCATGTACATAGATGCGCTACGTAAACAAAGTTGTTGATTGATGCATCGTAAAGTGCTGCATGCTGAGAGATTAAATACTGTTTATACAGTCATTGAGAGGCTAAACAAAGTTTCTTGCAAGAAGAGGAAGTTGGTGGATGCATTCAACTTGGACAACGAAATCATAGGTTCGTTTGGTGAGTGAAAAAAATGCCATAAATTTGTATTCAAAAGTTCAACTCACATTTCCTCTGCTATTTCACAACGCGATTTATAATAACATCTGTAAGTTTAAACACACGACATACAGTAGATGTATTATTTTGTATGTATATATGTATTCCATGTGTGCTTAAAATATAACTCCTACCTGTGCATGTGATTGTAAACAAACGGATGTCATGTAAATGTATCCCACATTTGTAAACATGGGCTCTCACAACTCTTTTATTAAAAAAATAATAATATCGTTATGAAAATAACCGTTACGAAAATAACATACCTTGAACTACATGTATAAAAGTAATGAAAAACAAATATCTGTATATACCTACTATCTAGGGGTATGAGGGAACCGGATAAAAAGTGGAAGGGGGGGGGCATGTGTTGAATTATAACTCCCTAGACTATAGTATACATATACTATTACTTTGAAATTTCAGTGACCTAAGAAATATATCAAACCTGAAGTTTCGTGTTTCACACAAACATGTAGGTTGGCAAAACCTTTTTAAATAATGTAAATTAATCACAAGTCTGCATATGCCCTCTCATAGGCAAATGTATGCACTGTATGTATAAGTAAGATATGTATACTACACATATGCCCTTCTCTTGACCCACATTTTGTAAATAAAACAGATATGATAAGTCTATGGCAGTTTATGAAAACATATATACATGTCATCTCATTGCAATTTATAATTTTGAAACATCAGTATTTAAATTTTAACTGAATATGTGTTGAGACACATTTTTTAAATTCACATTGTCTGACGCAATCTAATTACTCAATGGTATAATATAGACCTAACTGTGCAAATATCAATTATGATGATCTTTTTTCTAGGCATCAGCCTGAAGACCGAGGGAGGTTAGATAGGACCAGTGCAGGTTGAAGTGGATTTCGAGTCAACAAGTATAACAGCAAGAGAGGTACTATATTTTTTTTTTTGATAAGCATTTGTAAAGGAAAATCTGAGTGTATCAGATATTCATCTTTTTTGCTATATTTAAATATATTTATCTATATTTTGAACAGGTACTCCATTTACAGTGATGATGACATATCCCCTGGACCCCCACAGCTCCACAATTTTAAAAATGTTTGATCAAGTTCCGAAGATTAAAGAACTACTGCAAAATTTGGGACTGGATGAAAACCATTAATTCACTTATATGAGCTCAGAGCAGTGGATGTTATACAACATACTTTAAACTAAATTGTGAATTTAAGGGAAAACAAGTACATGTACTCGTATATTACAAGTACATGCCTTTTGAAAGACAATAATATTGCATAGATGTAAAGGAAATTTCAATGTTGATTATTCTTTCTTAGATATATTAGTAAAAAATGTGCACATGATAGAATATCAATTTTATAACTTCAATCAATGTGTTTGAATTTTCCTTGTAATTCAAAATTTAGTTGAAACATACATCATAGATACATTAATGTATATCAAATTTTTAGAAAAGTTTCATAATGGAACTAATTCACCCCCCCCCCCCATCCCCCCCCCCTTATACATACAGTGAACATAGACCTTCACCTGGGGAAAACTTCAGTTAGTTAATGCAATATACATGTACATGCATTCTCAGTTATCCAATAGTGAGTTTTTGGTTCCATGTGAAACTACAATTAGAAATCTTAAACTTATGAAAGACACACCTATCTGTGAGGGTAGGATGACTCAGATGGACTTAAATGTAGTGATCCATGGACAGTCCATGGGTCTCTTTCCATTGATATTAATTATTTATTGAAATATGAAATGGTTATTTAAACATATTTGGTGTATTATACTATATAGTGATATAAATTTCTATCAAAAAATATGTATAGGTAATAGATTTGGTCCAGTTATTACAAGAAATTGTATGAAAAATAACTAAATATTTAGGCAATCATTGTGAGTGTGAAAAGGTCAACTGCAATAGCACACACTATATATCATTCTTAAATGGCTCATAGAAACTTCTAGTATTGTGAGTTTGAATGCTCAATATGGTAATTTGGGAATGCTTAATCATTTAAGGTCAATAGTTTATCTCTGCTGACTGTATCTCTTAAAATTCATTTCTAGAAGGGAGGGGGTAGGGTTACAAAATCTGACATAGTTTCAGATTAAACCTCATTTGGTATATTTTTTTCTATTCAATATTTTAGATACTACTTGACTTATTGTAAAAATGAAATAATATCAGAAATTTTATGAGCAGAATTTTGTTGTTGTCAGAAAATGTATGTCTGGTAGTATTTGAGAAACGCCATATTTAGGGTAAATTTGGCCAATTGCCAAGTCGAATCATGCCAATGTTTTCCTTAGATGCATTTTGAATTTCTAATTCATGTTGATTTTTTATCTGTTTGTGTTTAATTTACATAACTATATATGACAAACAATATTTCTGGTGTCAATAAAATTTTTATTGGCTTTTGTGTTAATTTGCTCAATTTTGGCATTTTTTGCCTTTTGGGGCTGCAAAAGAGGGGATTTCAATCTCGCTTTCCTTGAAAATTAACCTGATTACTTTTGTTGATTTTTTGATATGTTTTAGGATAAAGTCAAAATGTTATAATAAATAAATTTGAAAAAAATTCAATGAGCGTTTTTTTTGGGGCTAGCTATCAATAGCTACCTTAAACGGCGATAGCATCGTAATAATCATATCAATATATTTACTTTCACCAATAAACCTTTGCTGTGTTATTTTTTTCATTTCTTTATAACATGGAAGTGACCAAAGGAATTTTCTTGTGTTCCTCTGATGTTTAATGAAAGATGATTCTACATTCAAAGGAGAAGATACAGATATAATTCATCAGGAAGGGAGGCAAATAAATGAATAAGGGCTGATTTAACAAACTTCATTTTTCCCTATATTGCGATTGAATGGGAATTGTATGCATACAATTTTAAAATGATTTAGATGTGTAATAGTAATCGTCCAAGTAATGTGACCTCCAGATTAAATTCTGTAAACGAACTTTTTTTTAACCAAAGAAGTTGAAATTGATGTACAATTTTTCATATATAATAACATGTGTCATTAATTATTTCATTTATATTTAATAGCAACAGAGTTTCTCGAAAAATGGAAGAAATTCCAAGTAGAGAAAGATCAGAAGAGAGAGCCCCTTACAGCCAGATCATCAACACAGGACAGTGATGTGTAAGTTTGTATGTAGGATTCTATTAGATATAAAACATAAAAATAAGCAGACATATAAGACACAGTTTCAGGGGTCAATGTATTTTAAAACAAACATCACAGATACATTGATTAGTACATTTAGTCAGAACAAACATCACAGAGACATTGATTAGTACATTTAGTCAGAACAAACATCACAGATACATTGATTAGTACATTTAGTCTGAGCAAACATCACAGATACATTGATTAGTACATTTAGTCAGAACAAACATCACATATACATTGATTAGTACATTTAGTCAGAACAAACATCACAGAGACATTGATTAGTACATTTAGTCAGAACAAACATCACAGATACATTAATTAGTACATTTAGTCTGAGCAAACATCACAGAGACATTGATTAGTACATTTAGTCAGAACAAAGATCAGATACATTAATTAGTACATTTATTCAGAACAAACATCACAGAGACATTGATTAGTACATTTAGTCAGAGCAAACATCACAGAGACATTGATTAGTACATTTATTCAGAACAAACATCACAGAGACATTGATTAGTACATTTAGTCAGAACAAACATCACAGAGACATTGATTAGTACATTTAGTCAGAACAAACATCACAGATACATGGATTAGTACATTTAGTCAGAACAAACATCACAGATACATTGATTAGTACATTTAGTCAGAACAAACATCACAGAGACATTGATTAGTACATTTAGTCAGAACAAACATCACAGAGACATTGATTAGTACATTTAGTCAGAACAAACATCACAGATACATTGATTAGTACATTTAGTCAGAACAAACATCACAGAGACATTGATAAGTACATTTAGTCAGAACAAACATCACAGAGACATTGATTAGTACATTTAGTCAGAACAAACATCACAGAGACATTGATTAGTACATTTATTCAGAACAAACATCACAGAGACATTGATTAGTACATTTAGTCAGAACAAACATCACAGAGACATTGATTAGTACATTTAGTCAGAACAAACATCACAGATACATTGATTAGTACATTTAGTCAGAACAAACATCACAGATACATTGATTAGTACATTTAGTCAGAACAAACATCACAGATACATTGATTAGTACATTTAGTCAGAACAAACATCACAGAGACATTGATTAGTACATTTAGTCAGAACAAACATTTCACAGTTTGTACATGTAAACTACATAAAAAAGTTTGACTGAAGCAGACACCACAGATACACTAGTTGGTACATAAAGATAACTCAAAAGAGAACAAGAAAAACCAAATTACTCACCACAGTGAAACAAAAATAAACATCTCTAATCAATTTCAGTAAGTAAATTTGATTGAATTGCATCTATTTGATGATCACAAATAATGTGTGAAAATGTTTTTCCACTCCATTTCTGTATATTTCATGTATAATTAAAGATTTTTGAATTCATTTGATTAAAGATTTGTTGTATCCTTTCTGATATGTTCCTGAAGTTCATTCCAGAGTGTTGAAGCTTAAAATCTGAAAAATCTCCTGCTATATGAGCAATTACAATGTTTAGGAAATCCAAAATATTTCAATATCGAAAAATATATGTAATTTTCTGAAATTCAACAATATCTTAAAAACTGTCTGGTGATAATCCGACCATGTAGAGTTTTAAAAGTTTCTGTGGTTATACTTTGCATATACACAAACTTGGTTAGCAATGCCAGTGGGGTGGTGTGGTTTTTTTAGGTCACCTGAGTGACTCTGGTGACCTTTTGCTATTGGTGTGTGGCATTTGGCATTCGTTGACAATCTCCTTAATCACTACCATTCCGATTTTGTTTCAAATTTTATTTGGGACAAGGGGGCATATACTGTAAATTTCAGGAATCCTGGGGCCTTAGGGATGGGGCAAGAACAGGCAAAAATGGACCAATTTTCAAAACTCTTTTTCTCTACAATCACACATGTTTAAGAAAAACTAAATACATAGTCATGCAGTGTTCATGAAAACATTTAAAACTGACGAGTAGGACTAGTGAACTGCCTGAAGTTATTGGCCCATAGTGAAATTTACTGCCCCCCTCCCAATTTTCATAGTACATGTTTATCACATATATTATGGAATGTATTGTACAATTAATTTACTGAAACTTTATCAAATATCATATTTGATAAAGTTTCAGTAAATTACTTGCACTTATTCATATCCACCCTATAAAAACATCCTTCCCATCAGTAACAGAAAAACAATACCGTACATGGTCTCTCCACCCGCAGACAAGACTACAAATTCACATATTTTTCACAAACATGAAAACAGCCTGATTGTACCTTAGGATGTAGTCTTATCTCACAACATCGAATGTAAACGATTAATTATTACTACAAATTGCATAAAATGAGAGATAACTGCAACTAACGAAATTCATTTTAATTGAACAATACTGGTGTGTGGTGTGATGCAGAATGCGACCATTTTTTGTTGTTTCAACAAATTGTTTGTCGAATATTAATGTGATTTAAGTACAAGTTACCTTGTCAAGTACAAGTATAGTTATCATAAAAAATGAACAAACCACAATTTCCAAACAATTTATGTGCTATTTATTGATTTATTTTGATGGTAAATTTATACTAGTAAGACGATTAGGTTATCCAACATTATATTTAATGTAACTTACAAAATGTCTACAAGTCCATTGGACTTCTTGATTTTGATTTTCACTGACCCGACCTTAAAATTCACTTGCCTCGGTCTTCAGACCACTGAGTTTTCATGAAAACTTGTCATGTAGAGCAAAAAGGCCTCTACTGAAATTCTCAATTTCATGATCCCGGGGTAGACGTTCTGAGACCAGGACAGGGTCAAACTTGTTACAGTATATAGATAGTATTTATGTGTAAAACATTTAAATAACATCTTCTGTAATGTTCTTGAAGCTGAATAGATATTTAGAAGAAGCAGTTAGCCCTTTACCAAAGTTGTAAATTTCATAATTACGGGGTAGGGGTTTTGGTTTTAGTGTGAGGCCAAAATTAACATAGTGATTATTATTGTCCTTATCATTTGAAAGACGTCTTTAATTTTGCTGATACTGTATAAAACTTAAGAAAGGTGTGTCTCAAAATTGTGAATTTTGCTATCCCAGGGTTATGAGTCTAGGACGGTCCAAAATAGTCATATAGTATCAATATAACAAATGTAAAGTCTTTCATCATTGGGGGGGGGGGGGGCAATTTTAGATATGTAGAACAAGAAAATTATAGATTCTGTACCCTTGTGGTTAGTTATACTTTTACTAATATCCAGGTGACTGACAGGCCTGTGGACCTCTTGTTTCTTTCTATAACTGATAACAATGTTAAAGTGGTACCATTCCCAATGCCAAATACTATCAACTTTCCACAATTTTAGAGCTAAAAATGTCCAGTAACGAACTTCTATAACATTGTAATGTGAGGCTTGTAATTCGCTTTGCATAAAATGTTGTACGAGTTAACTAATTTCTTCACTTTCTCATAATATATAAGTAGAGGTCAATAAAATGGCACTAGTTTGTAAAATTATAAACAATGAATACTTGTTTATCCTTTAAGATATCACTGATACAGTGGTAATTTTAAATTAAATGCCATTTGTTGGTATAATATGAAAGGAAATTCCCAATTTGTTCCATTTTGATGCTATTTTTTTCCAATTGAATAAGTATGGGTACCTTACTCATATAGTGCGGGGGGGGGGGGGGGGCACTGAATGCATAGTAATCTCATAGATAAACTCAGTGCTCATTCTTTAATCTTTTGCATTATCTCAGTATTGCTTTTGCAAAAGTTGAAATCTGAGAGTAAAAAAGTATGGAAAACCAAATCTACTGCGGACAGTGTAGAAGAATGACTGTGTTAGTGTTTGTGTCTGGTTAGAATAATGCCTGCTAGTCCTTTCACAGACCAAAGTAGAAAGCGGGAAAGAAGATAGTAACGTCCCGTTACCTGAACCACAAAGCAGAATCCATCATAAAAAAGCAACCAACAGCTCCAGCCAAAGCCTCCAATGCCCAGAAAAGAATCTCGATCTTACCACAGACGCAGGGTTCGGGAACACCTATGAGGTATTTCACGAAAAATAGATTTCATGTTTAAGCGAGTACATAAATTTCTTTCGAGTTTTTTTTCCCACTGTCCATTCGTGTGTCAGTCTCGGACTATAGGTTTCCACTCTGTCCATTTGTCTGTCAGTCCGGCAAATCAGTTTTCTGCACTTTTTAGCTCACCTGAGCTTTTCTGATCAAAACTTTCCATTGTCTATTGTTGGCTTGGTTCTTGTTGTCGTCGTAAACTTTTCACATTTTAAAATTTTTCTCCAGAACCAGCAGGCCAATTTCAATCAAACTTGGTACAAATCATCCTTGAGTGAAGTGGGTTCGAGTTTGTTGAAATGAAGGGCCATGCTCCCTTCCAAGGAGAGATAATCGCAAAAAAGGGTGTTCATTAAAAAATCTTCTCAGGAACCACCGGGCCAGAAATGTTCAAATTTACATAACAGCTTTCTGACTTAGTGCAGATTCAATTTTGTTTAAATCATGGCCCCTGGGGTAGGATGGGGGCCGGAAACAGACGAGATCATTGGGAGAAACTTCCAGGGAGAGTTCATTTTCTCGTTCCTCAACACGTAATGTGTCACAAGGTCCGTCTAGAGAGGGGTCATTAAATAGAAATGTTGACCCAAAGGATATGCAATATCAACAGACTTTAATTTCATAGCATTTGTTCAACTGTATACATTATGAGAAATTTTGTATTTTCATACAGCGTTTGTAAAATTACTCAAAGTCTAAAAAGCAATTTTAAAACAATTCTCCTAGTAACTTTTTCTTCATTTAATTACAAGTAAAAATATGAAGTGATAATAAACATCAAAAAGAAACATATTGGATATTTTCGGAATAGCAATCTATTCATTGTTTACATATGAAAGCTGAGAACCAGTTTCATGAAAAGATATGAACCTCCATCTTAGCAGGCTGGTTTATACATATAGACTCGTGAGCACAATCATGAATTTTTTAATTCAGAATCCAACAGTCATGGAAACTTCTGCCTATATGAAACGAGTACTTTGACATGTACATCTTGTTAGGGTCTTCCTTTCATTTTCCGGTTCAGCCGTTTTATATTTAGTCAGTGTCTATCTACTTCTGCTTTTATAAATAATTTTTCGTGTTTTTACACAAACAAAAAAAATCCTTCTAGTTGATGCATGCATTACAATTCCAAAGACAAATCACAATTTTGCATATTCTCAGTTGCCGCCCCTTGTCACCTCAAAATGAACACAAACCATGTGACACTGTACAATTACTTCACTACAGACATTACTCTGTTATATGGGATGTTTGAGCATATTATCTTCACCTTGTATTTATGCCTTAATTATTGTCCTCGTTGTGATTTTCCCATTAATTTATTACCTCGTTTTCCAGTGTTTATTATTTTAAGTTTGATTACGGCTCATGAGCTTTGTATTTACTTAGCTGAGAGTTTACGTCATAATCACGTGACTATTTATTATGTGCCGACAACGCTAAATACTCCAAAACGTTACCGCCATATTGTTCATGGCTGAGAGATGGAGATTTCAAACCTTGTGCACAGTTACATGTAGTTACAAGTACGCATGCACTTGTTTCCCTTAATTTTTGACGAAGACAAATTGCAACAGACAAATGTGTTGCAAACCTTCAACATGGCTGGTTTCATTTCAAGGTTTTGACAACTACTGATCCACAGAGAATGCAATTTACATTTCACAGCATTAAAGCTACACGTTTATGCTGAAATGTAGACAGTTTAGTGAGAAGTAGATGACATGCCAACATGAAGAATTATTAGACCATGTGCTGAGTTTTTGGGTGATTCCCCAACGATACTTGTACATGTTTGAAATCTCAACCTCTCTGACACTAAGATTAGATATATGTTTTGTATGCTTTTTGTATTGTTAGTTTTGATCAAGCAGGTTTGATTGACATGTGTATATTCTATACTGAACGCAAGTTTTTGTTTGGTTTCCTTTTAGCGACCGCTTTTGTTTGGTTCCCTTTTAGCGACTGGTTTTACAATGTTTAGTGCAGGATAAAATTTCATGTCGATATATGTACTTGACTCGATATTATTTAGAACAAGTGTGTGTTCATATTTTAGAATTTTGAGCAATTAAAAATGGCATAGTCTGTGCCCCAAAAAATGCGAAAGAAGAATTGTGTGTATAAAGGGCTCTCAGTTCTCTGCTATATTTATAAGGCTTATCGATCAAGCTAACATTTGGTTCTCGGGTCAATTTTTCCTGTAAAAAATGCTGCAAGGAGGATATATTTGCTTTGAGTGGAAGATTAATGATGCTACAACAGGAAATATACACAGATTGAAAAAAGACATGCAATAATTTATCAATGGCAATATCTAATTATTTAAAAAGTGTACAGTAGATTGTAAATTCAGCCAAATTATTGAGTTTCAAGAGTCTTCTGCGTATTCTGTTTTGAAAAAGAAGTATTGAACTTCAACAAAGATTGCAGAAATGGTCTCCAAAATTTCACTCTGATTTTGATGATATCATCCATTTGGTTTCTTTTAAATATACACAATTGCCCATAGCCTAAGAACCAGATAATTCCTTTATGTAGCCTATAATTTCATCCATAATGAAATATCTCTGTAGGGATTTACCAAAGGTTGTGCATTTATGTGGTCAGTAGAGCTCTGTCCGTGTTAGAAACATTGATTAATTATGTTTGAAATCCGATTTAACTGTATAAAGATCATAAGTGATTTGTGGAAATGTTACAAATTTTATTTTTATACACAAAAAGTTTATTTTTGTCCCTCAAATATATGATGGAGAATGCCCTTTCGAAAGTGGGAAGAAACAATAAGACTAATGTATTAAAATTTTACACATGTATAGTTATATACACATTCTGTTATAAGTTTTATACTATCCTTATGTTTCCTTTATCATTTTGGGAGTGCAGAAGTAATGGAAACTAATCTCGGGAACAAGAAAATTATTGACATACATTATTTTTAGAAACAAAAACAATCTATATTTTAGTCCACTTCTAAAGTGGTGAGTTGTTTGTACGGTGTGAAAAGTGAGTACAATGTATACACTTCTGTAATGTGCAAACCATGAAGAGAAATTGTCAAAGCAAAAAAAAATTTGGTTAGTTTTATACTCTTATCCTTGGTGATACAGCCTTGAGGAATGCATAATGGAATAGTGGTCCTTTCCATCCCCTTTTAAAAATATTTAGACCCAATTCATTGTGAATGACAATGCTAAAATTCAGTTTGCTTCCAGTGAAATTTAGAACATTTTGCACTAAAACAGGATTGAAAATTTGATGAGATACACTATATACATAGAGGAATATCTGATTTCCTCACATGTTATAGGACTTATATCCTTATCCCAGAGATGACTCTGCAATTTTGAATGCACTGGTCCACTTAGAAAATTTTAGGCAAGGTATATATATGTACACTGATCAAGGTTGATGTATTACAAATATCTTTGACAAGCCTTGGTAATTTTGATGGCTAATGATATTTAATCCTTGTGTTTTTGCTTTAAACTGTAATCACAGGGACTTTTTCAGATTAGTTTTTGTTGTAAAAAATATTCATCTTTAACATGACAATAATTGGAATTGATGTTCAGTAAAGTGTTGTATCACAATTTATCAAACGTTTTTCAACAACGACATTTTAGACTAGTGCTCTAACATTTGTTTTCCTTATTTAAGGCCAATATGTAGATGTTGGGTGTCTTGCCAATGCATGTGTAGAAGATTTGATCTTTGTATGTGAGTGTGTGTAGGACCAAGATAGGTGAAATAAAATGCTACACTGATAAAGTCTTCTTCTTCTTTTTTCGTCTTAAGAAAAGAAGTTCATGAATATGTAAAATTTCAATCTGATATTAAAATCAGCTCTTTATCTGCTCCTTTTTTTGGGAGTTGAACTATGTTCAATCTCCCTGGGTCATCACGCACTTTTCTGCGCAGTAATTTGTATTGATTTGTATAATGGTCGTCAGCGGGGGTTCTGTGTCAGCTGATTTACTCCTAGGTAAATCAACATAAACTTTTATAAACATCCGCCATTAAATAATCCATGTAACTTTTCTGAATTAATCTAATTTTGATAATTGACATGTAAGGAAATGCAATGATATTGTATTCAAATCAATTTGAATACAGGATTTCGATCAAATTGATACTGATATACATAGAAAAATAAAAGATAAGGTTGAAAATTGTCGTTTGTAGCGCAGCGTTACCTATAAACATTGATAGGGAAACGAACGACAACTGCACACAAGACCTATTGACACCGTGGCGCGAAATATCGAATATGGTGCGAAACCTCAGAAAATTTACAAGAAATAACTCTACAACATTGCGTATGTGTATATATTTGGGTTTTTTTAATGTGATATAAAAAATGCTTGATGTTACATGTATATTGAATTAAAACACGTCATTCCCAGTCAACAACTTTCGATTGGGATCGGAATACGAAATAAAATTTCTTATATCCGGTTACAAAGTGAAACTGCTTCATGCTTCAAGTTATTGAATTACGTAGTAATTGCACGTTACACATTAGAGAACTGTGTCTTTTAATAAAGAAAGTCACAAAATAGATACAAAATGAGTGTACCTTATTCATTACTGTTACCGAGCTTTCGTCGACGAAAATCTCGAAATGGCGTGTTTCGCTGCGCTTGATGACGGTAAGGTCCATATTTTCTAAGTGCGTAGTATGATATTTGTTTATGATTTTTTTGTGCATACATGGTATGTCTCGGCTAGGAATAATGGAAACTTTCTCACCTATGTATGTAAAGACATATTAATCTCTATTTTTAAAAATGTAGAACACTTTTATCAAATGACAATATTTGAAAACGCTTAGAGCCCCGATGTCAGAATTTCCTTTTCCAAGACATCAATATGTCAAATTCATTATACTTTTTTAATAGTATGTACCATATTTTGTACCAGTTATCCATTTTGAATCCCCTATTACAATGAGATTTTGCTGCACTCTGTAATGTTTAAGTGGATGTCATGAGTGTGTGTCAAACAGAAATTTTAAGAGCATGGGATAAGGTGCTGCCATGTATGACTTCACTATCAAAGTTTAACCCAGTTGCCACAATGTTGAATTTATGCTGCAAAAAGGATTGGAAATTGCTCTGGTCAAAACACATTGTTTATTTGTCTACAGATGAAAGAGACATGAGGATTCTCCCTCACAAACTGGGAAAAAAAATAGTTATGGATCTTGTACATGTATAGTTTATTAATCACTATAGATTTCCAACATCACAAGTCTGATTCCGCTATATTCTTCCCATTCTGTCAGGTTCATTCACCCCCTGTTTGAACCACAGTATAATATCCCAAATACCTTGGCAATAAATAACACTATTTGACTAGTGTTTCATTTTTAGGGGAGTTGCGATGAAGTCGAACTCGGGTCATGATCTGATGAAGTGCCTTTGGGCGGGCAGGCGGGCACGCATCAGCATTTCATTTCCGCACCATAGCTCTTGAGCGAATTATAGGATCTCATTCAAACTTAGATGGATTGTCACCCTCAGTAAGATGAGGAAGCCTATCGATTCTGGGGTCACTAGGTCAAAGGTCAAGGTCACAGTGGCTATAAATAGACTGAAATTTGGAGAAAATTTTGTTTTCCGCACCATAGCTCTTGAACGAATCATACGATCTCAATCAAACTTAGATGGATTGTCACCCTCAGTAAGACCAGGAAGCCTATCGATTCTGGGGTCACTAGGTCAAAGGTCAAGGTCACTGGATATAAATAGACTGAAATTTGGAGAAAATTTTGTTTTCCACACCATAGCTCTTGAACGAATTATAGGATCCCAATCAAACTTAGATCGATTAAGTAAGACAAGAAGCCTATCGATTCTGGGGTCACAAGGTCAAAGGTCAAAGTCACAGTGGCTATAAATAGACTGAAATTTGGAGAAAATTTTGTTTTCTGCACTATGATTTTTTAACAAATTATAGGATCTCAATTAAACTTAGATGGATAATCGCCCTTGATGAGACAAAGAAGCCTATTGATTTTGGTCAAGGGTTAAAGGTCAAGGTCAGAAAGGATTTAAGTCGACTGAAATTTATGTACGCAAAATTTTGCTCCCTGCTTGATAATTCTTGCAAACTTTTCTGCCGGTTCCCTCTATGTCCATTCCTTGCGCAACTCGGCTTGTGCATTTCCGATGCCGGACAATTTTTAATTTTTTTGCATTTCATTTATTTTGAGTTATTATACAATTATTTACCATTCCATTGATCCTCTACAGGACTGTAGTATACTCAGGTGACAGTTTAGCATATTGGACTACCTTTTCAAGTAATGAATCCTTAGAATTAGCTACAACTAGGATTAAACTTGAATGTATATATACAGGGGGAAAACTTCTTCATAACTGCAAGGCATTGAAAACCATATTGATTTGAATGTTTGGGCCATAATATGTGGTCACATTTTTCATGAGAATATAAAGGGTTGAAATTCTAGAAAACAACAACACGACTTCAGTTACTCGAGGAGGGTTGTGGCCCATGGGCCTTCCATTATCCATGTTTGCTGTTGTAACGCTTTGAAAAACAACAACAATTGATTTGTATCTAAAATCATGATAATATTCAGTCATTTATCCCCCTACCCTTCCAGTGCTATCTGTTCTAACTGAATTTCCACAATGTTCAACTCCCACGAGTACTTTAAGTACTTTGATTTTATAGGGTCACTACCTCGTGACAATTCTTTTCTTTTTTTAAAGGAGTGGATCAAGGAGCTGATTTTAATCAGATTGGCAACATTTATAATAGTTTTTGGATGCGAGATCAGGCTTCCATCAGAATTTGGTTTTGGGCTAATGTGAAGATCAGAAATTAGGACAACAGGACAAATTCGTACAGAAGTTGCACTCGCAGACCTTTTATTTTCTAATTATGCTTGGTTCGATGTCTGACAAACATCTAAATCCATGGACATTTCATAACCTTGAGGAATTTTTGTCCTTGAAATTGGAATCTTATAATTCATCACTGTTGTGCCTATATTTATACCCCAAGCAACGAAGTTGTGGAGGGTATAATGTTTTTGACCAGCCCTTCAGTCCCTTTTTTGTCAGCGCAACTCCTCTGAGACCGCTCAACAGAATTTCATGAAACTTTGTAGTTAATAAGGACACACTGTGTAGATGTGCACATTTCCAGGAAATTCTGATTCAATAATTTTTCTGAGAGCTATGTCCCTTTTGAACTTTTGAAATTTACATGAAATTTGCCTTACATAGTGCAGATTTAAGTTTGTTAAAATCATGACCCCTGGGGTAGGGCTACAATAGGGTATCGAAGTATTGCATACAAATATATAGGGAAAACATTTAAAAATCTTCTCAAGAACCATTGCATGGGCTAGGAAAGTGCAAATTTACATGAAAGTTTCCTGACATTATATTATTAAAATAATGACTCCTGGGGTAGGATGGGGCCACAATAGAGGATCAAAATTTTACATACAATTATATAGGGAAAATTTCAAGAACCACTGGGCCAGAAAAGTTTACATTTACATGAAAGCTTCCTGACATAGTGCAGATTTAAGTTTGTTAAAATCTTGGCCCCCAGGGGTAGGGTGGGGCCACAATAGGGGATCAAAGTTTTACATACTATTGTATACGGAAAATCATTAAAAATCTTCTCCAGAATTACTGGACCAGAGAAGTTTACATTTACATGAAAGCTTCCTGACATAGTACAGATTCAAGTGTATTAAAATCATGGGCCCAGGGGAAGGGTGGGGCCACAATTGAAGATCAAAGTTATATGTACAAATATATAGAGAAAATCTTCTCGTGAACCATTACACCAAAGAAGTTTACATTTACATGAAAAGCTTCCTGACTGTGCAGATTTAAGTTTGTATATATCATGGCCCTCGGGAGCAGGTTGGGGCCACAATAGGGATCAAAGTTTTACATGCGAATATATAGGGAAAATCTTTAAATATGGGCCAAGGTGACTCAGGTGAATGATGTGGCCCATGGGCCTCTTCATCATATTTCTACTGGTTATTTTAAAACTGTCGATTTCTCAGAAAATGCACCATTTCCTCAGGACTTTCCCCTGGAAAACACGGACAACTCCCTCATCAATATTTTTAAACAATCAAAATGCTCAGGAGCCTTCCAGGAATTGATCGCAAGATATTTCTCCATGGCAGAAGAATAAATCAATTCTAAAAAGTTGTTTCGGTATAACAGTTTTTGAATGGGTTTTTCGGGTTTCCTTTGACAAAAAAGCTATTTCCCGAGGCGACGAGGCCTCCGACAAGGGAAATAGCTCTCTGGTTGAGGGGGACCATAAATTTGCTAATTCCCTCATACCTATTTTCAAACTGTGTGTAAATATAAATCATGGTCTTATTGTTTAGAGAGAAAAAAACGATGAAAGAAGCCATAATTTTTTCCACTCTCAGGGAAATAGATCACAAAATCATTTTATTAATTTCACCTCATTAAAAAGACAGAAAATGGTACAAATAACTTCAAAGTAGACATATTTCAAGCCTATAAAATCCAAAGCCTTGGGAGCCTTAAGGCGGCCCCCAAACCCCCGTCTCGTGAAGTTGAGCTGCTTCCAACTTCAATCCGACCTTGATCCGCCCCTACTAGTGATACAAGATTGGAAAGAATTGTGGTGTCGTTGGGCATTTAGGGAGGGCGGTAAATCTGCTGACTATACATCAAGATGGTGGTCCCTAAAAGCATGGATGCATCCTCCAGTCCAATGCACGCCTGTTGCGAAGGATTAAAACTCTTGTGTAGGTTGATTTACATACGTTACAAAAATCTGTGACGTAATTATTCATAGGGCGTCACCCGACGATTGTTTACGAGTTCGTTCGTTCTGTTTAAAATTATGTCTGTTCATCATGCATTTATGTATCTTGTATGGCAAAACCCTTTACTATTTATTAGTAAAATAAGATATCTCTTTAAATAAGAGAGATATACCAATTTTTTAACCAATCAAAATACTTCTAGTGTAAAAATGGTGGAAAAGGTTAAAGAGATGGTTAAAGAGATGGTTGGGGAAACATAATTTAGTATAACTGTAAATGTACATCTAGTCTAGCTCACATATTTTATCAATTGATTGTCTTTGTTTTGTTTTGTGTTTTTGTTACCTGTATACACTTCACATGCGGTAAACGCAAAATCTTCGCCCGGAATTGCAGCCATCATGGTAAAAATTGCTTTGTCGGGCTTACGGTTTAGGAAGAATTCATTAAGTATTCAAACTAGTAAAAAATATTGGAAAGATATATCTCTTTTTCTTTGAGAGATATCTCTTTCAACGATTAAAGAGATATCTCTTATACTTTGAGAGATATCTCTCTCGGAATTCTAAGAGAGATATCGCTTTAAATGAAGGAGATATCCCTCAAAGTGAAAAAGATATCTCTTTAAGTGAAAGAGACATCTCTTAAAGTATAAGAGATATCTCTCTAAGTAAAAGAGGTACCTCTCAAAGTGAACAAAATATCTCTCTAAGTGAAAGAGATATCTTTTAAGTGTAAGAGATATCTCTAAAAGTAAAAGACATCTCTTTAAGTGTGAGAGATATTTCTAAAAGTAAAAGAGATATCTCATTTTAAAGAGATATCTCTTTGAAATAAGAGATATCTCTATAATTTAAAGAGATATCTTGTTTTTCGAATAAATAGTAAAAGGGCTTGCCATAATCTTGATTTCAATATATACTAGGGGCAAAAAGAAACTACATTTTTCTATATTTGTTTATATTTATAAAATCTAAACAATCGATAAAGGTGATGTTTTTAAACAATATCGGATAGTACCCGACTCAGATGCACGGACTGAACACATATTGTTTATTGAAGTGTTCGTACGCACGAGTTTTACTGGCCAATACTGTTTGGAGTAAGAAGTGTAAAAGGTTTGTTTGGACACTATTCGTTAAAGAAAGCACTTTAGTTTTGGCAAAATTTACCCTTCTCTCATGCCACAACTAAGCGAAAACCAACGTAATCGTGCTGTTGGGATGCTTCAATCTGGAATGGCACAAAATCTCGTAGCAAGACACTCTGGAGTTCATCGGAACACCATCCAGTCATTATGGAGATTTTTCCAACAATCTGGTAACACTCAGGATCGACCACGTTCTGGTGGTCCACGTGTGATATCGCGTCGACAGGACAACCACATTAGACTTGTGCACCTGAGAAATCGTTTCCAGACAGCAAGTTTGACTGATCGTAGCATTCCTGGACTTCGACCAATCAATCCAAAAACTGTGCGTAATCGTCTGCGCGAGCACAACATCAGACCGAGACGTCCAGCAGTGCGCCCCAATACTGCTTCAACGTCATCGTATCGTGGTGCAGACGACATCTGCGATTCAGAATACAGGACTGGACCAATATTGTTTCATACCGATTGTTAGGCCGCTCTTAGCACACTGATTTTGACTACGGATAACGTCGTTTACCTGATCAAGATATAGGGCTCACGGCGGGTGTGAACGGTCGACAGGGGATGCTTACTCCTACTAGGCATCTGATCGCACCTCTGGTGTATCCAGGGTTCCATGTTTGCCCAACTCTCTTTTTTGTATTGCTAATAGGAGTTGTGAGATTGATCACTGTTCGTTATCTTCACTTTTCATATGGATGAAAAGTGGAGGATGTGTACAATGAAAACTTTCAAATACTTTATTAATCAAAAAACCAGTTTTAGAAGAAAGTAATCTGAAAAAGAAAAAAAATTGCTAGACTCGAACCTGCGATCTGCAGATCGACAGGGTATTTTTTGTCTTTTAAGCAATCAACATGTTAACCGACTGAGCTACAAGTACCCGGGCGATTATATTTAAAAGGAATATACAAATATTGCTGTTTTTCATATTTTCATTCATGTTTAAAAAGGAAATCAGCCATTATGTCAATGTAGTTAATCCTTAATGTATTTCTCAGAGCTTTGGTTCAGATGGCATTCAAATGTCTTTGCCTATTATCCTTTTGAGGTTACATTTTGATAAGCCATTAGAAGATCAAAGTACCATATACAACCTCGCATTGGGTCAAATGTAGTCTGACGTGTTTCATACCGATTGTTAAGCCGTTCTTGGCACACTGATTTTGACTGCGGATAACTCCGTTTACCTGATCAGGATATGGGGCTCACGGCGGGTGTGACCGGTCAACAGGGGATGCTTACTCCTCCTAGGCACCTGATTCCACCTCGTGTGTGTCCAGGGGTCCGTGTTTGCCCAACTATCTATTTTGTATTGCTTGTAGGAGTTATGAGATTGATCACTGTTCGTTATCTTCACCTTGCATGTTACTGGAAATATTTACCTATTCAATAACTTTCTTCGTAATTGGTGAGATAAATTGGTTACAGTTTAATGTTTATTAGTTATCGTCGTCTTCCAACAGGAAGAGTGACAAAGGACCAGCGAGGAGTTGCTTTTGGTACTACAGGGTACGCCACGGGAGCTGTTGCCGCTGACTTCTGCAATGATGTCGCCATTGTTTGTTGTATCGTATTGTTTTGAGACAACGTTGATGAATTCTGTTTTGACGTTACAAGATGTGTTGATTTTGGTGTTGATACATGTTGATGAGTCATCGGGTGTGTTGTTGCAGATGTTATTGAACTCTGAACTTTTGGAGAAGTTGTCACCGTGGCAGAAGACATTGTTGCTGTTGTCGTCACGGGATAAGTTGTCTCGCCCCCAGATTGCGTCTGGTGAACTGGAAAAGAAAATCATTAAAGGTATTTCACAAAGTGATAACTTCGGACATTTTCGTAGTTGTTATCATGCATGCTTACCTAGAATAACCTGTTGTAGAGTTTCGCTAACGCAGTTATTAGATTTACAGCAGCGAGTCGAACTACCAAAGTGCAAAAAGTCGTTCTGTTGAGCAGATCTGCACTCCCGATCCTAAGTTATAAAGGTATCCATGAATGAATGCAAGCAACTGAGTTTCAACTGCTTGTAGGTTCCGAATATACATGTATGCACAGTGTACAGTAATTTTAACATATGGTGAATCATTATTAAGTCTCCAGTTCAAGAGTATTTATTTTAAACTGATATGCAAATCAAACAAAAACTATTCTCTCATAAAAGCAAGACTTGTTCTGAAATTGATATTTGAAAATCATCTGGTGGAGACCCCATGATCAAGCACCCCTTTCCACAAGTTTTCAAGCAAAATATCGTGTGCTGTGTTATTATAAAGCCTTAATTCAATATCCTATTTGTTTTGTATCTTGAGAACAGACTGCAATTGATGGAGAACTTACTAATGTGCACTTGGACAGCAGTTTGCCATCCCCGTATCTTATCATGCAAGTGTTGTCACATACGGTCGCAAAAGATTGACATCGAAAAGTTAGATAATCTTCACATGTGAAACAGGAAATGGAATGAATTGAAGGACTCGTTACATGTTGAGATGGCTGTGTCAGAGTTGTCAGAGTGATTAGTGCAGCAGTAGCAGTTTGTTCTACAACAAATAAGTGAAAATCTTTTCAATAATCTGCAGATCCTTATACATGTATGCATACTCTTTTCCATCAGCATCTTAGGGTTTTGTCACCATGGAATGGTACCGTCCGAAGACCTTCTAATGCAGCAAAGAAAACACATACCGTGACGAGACTGGCAGAAGCAGGAACATTGAATGTCCGCCCAGCTCTTGTATATTGTGCAGATAATCGGATCATAGGTATAGCACTGCGACACCTTGTCCCTGCATGTGGAGGGATCTGGAAATATCGTGATTATAGAGTGATTTTAATGTGAAATTGCAACGGCGTCTTTGTATTTCTTACTGCTGCGCCTAAGATTTAAGATCGAGGGCTTGGTGATTATTTTTTTTGGTCTCTTTCTCTCTCTTTTTTTTTTTTTTTTTTGTGTCTTTGTCTGACCTCAACTTTAGCCATGGCTATAATTTTTAACTATACAATATCTAGATAGAATTGAAAGTTCAAGCTTTTCTTACTCTTCGTTTGTTCGAAACTTTGTGATAACAAGATAAAGACTGATAGGTCAAGGCCGAAGCTATACATTTACATTCCAACCCGATTTTGTTAAAATCGTAAAAATATGTTGTGGTTTATTTGACAATAGTTTACAATGACATCATTATCATACGCTCAGGAGCATTATAAAAATCTTGTCGCTTGATCACGTTTTCTATGTTGATGAAGTGAAGTGAAATTTGTATCTCTGACCGCTGTTTTTCATGTGTCCCGAGATCGTAATCAAGAGACGATGTTTTGGTCTGTTTTTCTGCATGTTTGTTTGGGTTTTTTTTAAATTGATAACCTTGATTATGACTTTTGAATTAGCCAGAATCGGGACGTATAATAATGAATAATCGAGTGATTTTTGTTTTTAACAGATGCTATTTTCATTCTTCTGTAACGGGCGGATTTGCCCAGATAAGTTCTAAAGGTATAAAGACAGAAATCAACATTTCACCTCATTTCTTTCATTAAGTATATGCATCGTTTTGACGTAATAGGATTATCACATATAAGTTATTAACCAAGCGCACCTAATAATCTGTATTCATCGTCAGGATTTCTTACCAGCGAAGTCCGAATGTCCTTGAAACACACCAATGGAATTTTTCAGTAAACCTATACATAAAACTAAGACGACGCAAAGAATGTTCATCTTAGCTCCAGATTTCATCTCGACGACAAGAGGACTGGACATTAGAACAGATCCCACACTACTTAATATAAAGATAAACTTCGCGGCGGTCATCTCTGATTGCCCACTGGACAATATATCATTTCACCTTTTGTGTAGAGTCTGTACTGCATATTCATTCAATAACTCATATAAATCGGGTCCCGTAGTGATCCGGGTTAGAATGGGTCCTCAGTAGCCCTTGCTTGTTGTAAAAGGCGACTAATGGGGTGGTCCTTCGGATGAGACCGTAACAACCGAGGTCCCGTATCACAGCAGGTGTGGCACGATAAAGATCCCTCCCTGATTAAAGGCTGTAAGCACCAATCATAAGTCTACATTTTTCAGCCCTTCACCGGCAGTAGTGACGTCTCCATATGAGTGAAACATTCTCGAGAGGGACGTTAAACAACATATAATCAATCATATAGATCGGTGCTCCATTGCAAGCAGGAGCAGTGTATACTCCGCTGTGTCAGCGATATTTTTACCAGGGAACTGTTTATCCATTGGACATACGCTACATGCAAGGTGAAGATAACGAACAGTGATCAATCTCATAACTCCTACAAGCAATACATGTAGTCAATAGACGTGTCCATCACAGTCAGTTTTCGTCAATAGGTGAAACTGATATACATCTTATTTATATCATGCACCTACATAGATTTACCTGTTACTCATGAATATACAGCCAAATTTTCGCACCCGTTTTAAAAACGCTCATTTAGCCATTATCTTTTACATAGGGCAAACAGCAAAACATGGTCGCTCAGGAGTAAATTCAGTCTCAGCATCCTGCTGGTGCGCTACGATCTGTTCGACAAGGAAGCAGAGTACACAAGTAGTTTGATTATTGGGCCATTCTGAAACTGTTAAACCGAGAACGGTTTAAAAATGGAAAGAAAAAACAACACAAAGTAGACTTCATCCATGTTTATTCGTGATGGTGACCCAGATTTTAGTACTATACGTTGGAATGGTAAGTGGTAGTCTCCCTGAATCTAAATGAGAATTGATATAGTACTTAATTTTATCAAAATTCGATAAAATACCGATTCCTCATTCATTTATGAATACATTAACATGTATTGTTTTCGTCTTCATCTAATTCTTGTCAACTGGAGCAAAACGAATTGATTAAACTTTTTGATCTTTTGGTTTATGAATTTTTGAACCTGCGCTTACTGACTTGGAAGCTGTTGAAAAAATTACCTTGATCGAATTTACAGAAGCAGCGACACTGCACCATCGCCCAAGATTTAAATCGAATGCACATATCTGCACCATAGCTTGGGCATATTGAAATATTGTCTCTGCACCCTGAAGAATAAGCAGATTGGAGTATTCAGGTCTTAAGAAGACTCGTGTATCATGATGCTTTATGCTTGGTGAATATTTATTGGATATTATAATGTGCAAGGAAACTGTTTTACATAAAAAAGACAGGAAAGTTGTGTATCAAAAGACAGAAAGCTCTAAGTGAAAAGCTACGTCCATTCAGTTTCACAACTATATGTCTGATTACGGTAGATGCCTTACGTGAAAAAAAAAACAACTGGTAGGCATTTCAAGTCGGTCCAAAACATTTTCTGTCTTGTCTTGAAAAGTTCTTCCTTTAATTGTAATATAGATAATATTCTTTCTTACATTGTATTCTCATTTTCGTTTTTACCTCGGTCTGTTGTTGCCGAAGCAATCGTTGATCTTGGTGGTGCTGTTGGCAACATGGAGACACCTGTAGTGTATTATGAGTTTTAATCAGTGAAGCGTAATATCTACATTGGTATCCTAGTATGGATAGGTAAGAAAGATGCACAAACACAGTACATGCACTTACCTTTACAGAACAGTTCCTTGGGATCAAATGTGTCTTTTGTATAAGTAGTGTTTGTATGTGTAATGCTATTGGCATTGCTGGCCAATTTATCTGTTACTTCATCAGTGAAAAGCACGGGAATGATTTCAACGCCTTTCCCGAGCAGTTCCTCCACTGGCTCCGTTGTATTTTCAGGGTGAAATATGCCATCCGTCAATACTAAAAGCACATTATCAGCATGTGGGCGATCACCACCATTTTTTGTGAACATTACATCAATTACGAAGTTAAATCCTTCCTCTAAGTGAGTAAATTTACCAATGTGCGAAATATTTGATATGGCTCTAATTATGTCTTGTTCTGATGAATTAAGTTTGAATTCCAGTCTAGCATCGTTAGAAAAGCTAACTGCACCGAACTTGGTGTTGTTATTGTAAGAAGCAGAACTGTTGACGATTTCTTTCATGAATTCAATCTGGGCATTGAACGAGTCGTTGGTTTCACTCCCACTGCTATCGACCAGAAAAACAACGTCCAGAGGTCTGCATCCTGAGAAGAAATGCTAGCGTCATCGTTTGTTTTCAGGTTAGTCACGTTTTACAATGTGAATTTGCAATCAAACTAAACAACGGCATGATAGAGTGCTCGTAGCGTACCTGTGGTAGGAATTTTTGAGTGGCATGTCATCAGGAATGCATAGACCAGAGTAGAAATGAACAAGGATCTACAGACGACCATTTTGTCCGTTGGAATTTTTTATGAGGAAATGGCTAAGATTGCTTAGCCTCATTTGATAACAGGTTGTTCGTAACTTGTCATATTGATAAGAAAGGTCGTATGTATATACCGTTTGTAATATGTGTCCTCATACACCTAATGAAGGATTAATTTATTTTCATGATAGCTTATCTAATAGTAAATTCTGTGGGAAAATACGTTATGAACGATCACCAAGTTCGAACCTAAAATGTAAAAACCATATTTTTACTAGTTCTAATTTTTAATTACTAAAAACCCTTTCACATGCACCTGTTTGCACACGGGGTGCATTTTGGGGCATATGTGCAAAATTTGCAACCAGGAGTATATTGTGTCATGTGAAAGCATTTGCATATATGTAAAGTATTTTACTCATTTGTTTTATTCCTAGTGTGAAATCTGCATCTAGTCAGACGAGGTGCATATTCACTTTTACATATGAGTAAATTTAGTCCCGTGAACGCATGGCAAAATTTACACACATGACAAAATTATTGAAATTGTCACTAGAATATTGCATAATTTTCTTTTAAAATTTCACATCGTCCTGTATTAGAAAGAGTTGTGAACTTCTGCTGTGTCTTTAAGTTCAAACTGCAAATTGTATTAGAACAATAAATGACAAAATCTATAGCTACATAATAAGGATATATCCATCTCGTTCTTTTGTCCTCAAAATACATCCATATTGCTTGGAATAGGTAACTTAGTACGGATTTACACACAGTTTGCTAGTGCATGTGAACGCATCGCAAATATTACATAAACACAGTAAGAGTAAAATTTGCAAGTGTAAAATTTGCGCCTATGAGTAAAATTTCGTGCATGTGAGTGGCAGCTGCTCAACCATTTAACTATGGGGAATTTTGTTTGTTATACGACACTCAAATGACCGGAAAGATAACAGATGCCCTGTAATGAAACTAGAAATTAGCTGTCTATCATTGTCTCTCACTCCATGTTTTTATTCATGGAAATTGAGCGTTTCGAATAAACTTTATAAAATGATAGATCAAGAACCCGATCGTATAATTTTTTTAAGCAATCGCTTGAATTGTCCAATACTAACTTATCCTTACATGAAGGGATACCTTCATTAATTCATTTAGCAGAACACTGTATTCTACATACGTTTTTCTGGAAACATACATGAAATCGCAAACATTGCAGGAAAAAAATCTTAAGTTTGCTCCTGTTTAACAAACTACAGAAAGACATTTCATCATATATATTTTTCTGTGTTTTTTCTTTAAATAGAAATGGATTTAAGCATGTAAAATATTTATATTATTGACCTTGTAAGCTATTTACACATAACGGCTGAAAATTATCTGACCTTGGCATGTCTCCATATTTGGTGATGATTTCCATATTTGAACGATGGTAAAGAGAAATAGTCCACGAAAGGCAAACTCTAAACACATAAAATAAACGAACATAACGGAATGAATATCTGTTTTTATTTACTGAATGAATATCTGTTTTTATTTACTGAATGAATATCTATTTTTATTTACTGAATTACATGTTGATTTACATGGTACTACACACTGCTGTAACGCATCGGTTTAGTTGTTAGTTGTTCAAAAAGTAGTTCGTAGAATGTATATATCCATACGCGGACGAAGGGCACTAAAATGAAACAAAATGCGTCTTCGTTGTTGCAATTGGCACTCAATGAAAATCAAAGAGAAAACATACATGCAGTGAATGAATGAGCCAAAATCTAGATAGAAGTGTAGCAGATGTTTACATTTTCTGAAATTTCTTTCTAGCTTATAACAGTACATTGACATTCACTGTGTAAGAGTGTCAGGGTGTAGAAGAGTCGTAGACAGAACGCCAGGTAAACGTCTTATCGAAGCCTCTGTTAATAGAATAAACGCAATTACAACCAATGCATGGGGCAAATCTGACTTCTATTTCGTAAATTAATCTGCAACAATAAACTTTTGTGGTATTGGTGCTCGATTCCAAGAAAGAAAAAAATATTTCCAAACTTGAGTTCTGAAACGGAACACACATTAGGTTACAGTAGGTTAAACAGGACTCGAACGCACAACCCAAGGTGAGTCCTCTTCACCATCGACATTGATTAATGCATACATACAAACAAGTGCTAGACATTTATTGGTTTGAAGAGAAGTTTGTCACGTGTCGGGATTCTCTATGAAGTATTTAAAATGTATCGTTGCGCACAGTATTTAGCATAGATTTGCTCAAGTCTCTATGTTTAATAATCAGTGCTCTCTTTAATACTTTTTAATAATGCCAAACATAGATATGTTTGGTGATATTTAAGTATGGTAAGAGAGCAGATATTTAGACTTCTGAAACAGAAAAATTTGAACGAAATGATAAATTAATAAAAAAAACAAAAAAAAAACAAAACATAAGAGACTTTAGCAAGTCTAAATTTAGCACTTCTGCTTTAAAAAAAACACCCCACCTTTTCACACCTGAATATCTATATTTGTAGTCTTGTGATATCTTTTACATCTTTTTTTTTTATCATTTGTAAATTCCTTCCGTGTTTAGAAAGAGTACTATTGTTGTTGCGCTTGAAAAATTTAACTTCCTGAAACAAACAGCGATACCGGAAACGTTAGAGTATTGGACGATTCTGTGTTAAAATAAACTTGGACATAGATGCAGACACAAGTGTGAACCAAATCTTAGTAAGTATAAGATAGCGCACTAACAGGTACTGTACTTTGATAGATAATTTATCCGTATATGGGTTAACATAACCTAAATCCAAAGCCTTTCATTCACTTTGTGAAGGTTTTTGTTTACAAGGTAACGCCCAAAATATTCTGTAATTCATCATGATATATATGTATTCACTTGTTATACATCTCTTCTTTCAGAATTTTGACATTTGGTCAGTATGATTCCAGTTACTCAGAGTGTATTTTTCATACTGCTGGCGATGCAGGACAGCATACTCGCTAATCCATGTACTCAAGCTGAAAAAACGATCCCAAAAATGTGTAAGTGTTCGCATTATGGCAAATCTGCATATGTAAAAATAATTTGTGTGAACACAAATCGAACCTCACCAGCACAACAAATACCAAAAATGCCGAACAACACCAGCAGTGTACATATTCAAAGATTTCAACTAGTAAGCGTCACCAAAGAAACCTTCGGCAACCTGATAAATATCCCACTGATGAAACTAACCCTACGGGATAATAATATCGAGAACATTTCCGTGGATGCGTTGTCGGAACTGCAAAGCCTTCGGTATTTGGAGATCAGTAGAGAAACTAAGGTTTCAAAACAAAATCTATCCCTAATGATGTGTAATGTAACTAAAACCATTAAGGGTATCCAATTTTCTCACAATGTTTGGTACACACCCCCTGACTTTAAAGGACTCAAGCATTCTCTTTATAAGATAGACTTATCCTATAACTATTTCCGCAGTTTGAATGGCACCTGGTTTGCAGATTTGAGGCGGCTCAGAGTCTTGGATGTGTCATTTAATGGAATATCAGAAAATAGTTACAACTTCACTGGCATAGAAAATGTCACAAATTTGTTATTACAGGGGAATTGGTTTAAAACATTTCCAAAGTTTTGTAATTATTCATTTAAAAACTTACAAAAGCTCCATTTTCAGTATAATAAATTGACTGAATTTAAACGAGAATATTTTTCGTGTTTACCAGATTTGACCCACTTAAACTTGAATGGACATGCGATACGAAAACTTTACAATAACACCTTCACATCTTTAAGCTCTTTGAAAAGACTCAATATTCAAAGGTCGGCTGGGCAACTCTTTCATATTGAATCTAGGGCATTTGAAAGTACGTCATTAAAAGAACTGCTCTTCACAGGCAATGGATTCTGGTTTCAGAACACTCCTACCAACCCTGCTCTCGAATATTTCAAACACTGTCCAAATCTGACATTGTTGAACATTACCTCCAACAAGATTAAACTAAAGGGACATGAATTCATTTCAATGATAAAACCTTTGAAAAAATTACAAGTACTAGGTATAAGAGATATGAATCTGCACTATTTACCACGGGGGTTTATGAAATATTTACCTCATTTGTTCAAACTCGACGTGTCAGACAACAACCTGCAAGCGTCGTGGGATGGTGAGTCCGTTTTCGGTTATAAATCGAAATTACGCTTTCTTCATTTATCGGACAATAATATCGAAAAAATCACGCCTTCGAATTTCCCAGAAAGACTCCTGAATGGAATGAGCAGTAGCGGTGGACTAGATGTCAGTCATAACAAGTTTTCCTGCAACTGCAATGATGCGCTGTGGTTTTACAAATGGATGCACTCCAACAAAGAAAAGGTATCCTCGGTAGACAAGATTACATGTAGGCCTAATGCACATGATGATCTGGGTACGAGAATATTGTTTAACCTTACCGAAAAAGACTTGTGTCCCATCAACCCGGCAGTGGTAATTTCTATTATAACATTCTGCAGTGTTCTCATGACGGTGCTTCTCGTGTTGGTAGTGGTGTATAAACTGCGATGGCATATACGGCATTGGTTATACGTAGTGAAACAACGGAGGAGAGGATACGAAATCATAAAAGATGATCCCGATTTCAATTACGACATATATATTGTTTACGCTGACGAAGATAATAATTTTGTTTTCAAGATTGCCGTACCCTATCTGGAAGACAAGGGCTACAGTCTCTGTGTGAGGTGTCGAGATTTTGAAATCGGAAAGTTACACTGCGATAACATTGTCGACAACATGAACCAGAGCAGACGAGTTCTCTTAATTCTGTCCAATCATTTTGCAAAAAGTAAATGGTGTGAATTTCAAATGCATTTTTCGTACAACAGATGTTTGGAAGAGAAAAGAAATAACATCATCGTAGCAGTTTTGACCGAAATCAGCTACAAGTATTTGTCGAACACTCTAAAGGCATTGCTGACAACACATGACTACGCGCTATGGTCAAAGTCTGACGAAACGGGGCAGAATCTATTCTGGGGGAAAGTATTACGGAAATTACAGTTCCAATCCGACCATACAGAAAGTGCTGATGATATGATTGGTGACATTCAATAATGATACCGGAAGATGCAGCTTTAAAAGTACATGTTCAACTGTTATTGGACATTCGAACCTAAATCTTATTGAAACCAACAGCTGACTGTTCGAATTGAACTAATTTATTGAACTTTGGAACATGTTGGTGTACACAGCTGGAATATTTCATGTTAATTCCTAAACCGCTTGCTTGTGCATATGGAGATGAAAAGATTTTATCTGTGTTAAAGTATTGGGAGAGTCGCTTATTGAAAACAATGATAAAAAAAAAAAAATAAGGAAAGAAAATAATGAATAGGTTCTCTCCTAAGGAAGCTCTCAGCAAATTGAGGATGAAATGCTTATTCATTGAACTGCATTGAAAATCTTTTTTTTCTTTTCTTCCTTGAATGGAAAAAAAATGGCTTCAACGTATAATTTACATTGTGTATGAAATAACATGTAGTTGTTCTATTCTGTGGCGGATTGAGAGCCCATCCCCCACCGAAGATAGAAAACCCAAAATTAGTACAACAGCAAATGTATACAAGATTTAACGTTATATATATAGACAAGTGCATTAAGATAAACAAATCAATTATTAGTTATTGTTGTTATTTATTGATTTTATTATGTATAATTTATGGCTAGAATAGCCAATAAAAATTCTCAAAAAAGAAAACCCCGGAGTCCCCAGATATCTATCCTATTATCCCCCTTTAACAAATCCACTCCTAATAAACATTTGTCTAATGAAAGGTGAAGATAACGAACAGTGATCAATCTCATAACTCCTATATGCAATACAAAATAGAGAGTTGGGCAAACACGGACGCCTGGGTATACCAGAGGTGGATCATATGTCTAGGAAGATTAAACATCCCCTGTCGACCGGTCTCACTCGCCGTGAGCCCTATATCTTGATCAGGTAAACGGAGTTATCCGTAGTCAAAATCATTCCAAGAATTTAGCAACGTTTGTATTGTGCTCATCTACTGAGACGTGACCAACTGTAAGTTTTGAATGTTGTTTCTTGTCCCACTGAAGAATTTTTCACTCCTGTAGAGACGTAGCCATTTGTAGGTTAAGTGTCACTAATTGTGACCTATGCATGACAGTCATGGCTGAAGCAGGGAGGATTCTTAATTGTGCACACGCCTGTCGCTCGGATTTTAAACGTCTCATCCCAAAGACCCACGACTCCCATTTCTGAATACCGTGCTGTTGGCAAAATAGCACTCACTACATATTTTAACGCATTTGATCGAATGCGGTCAAGGCACGATCTCCTGAAGCGCCAAATTAACATAAACTCAAATAACTGAAGATATCTTTGCATACTTTAATATACCGAATTCATTTGATGCACACACCACTTCATTTAACGATCTCTTCAAAGGATTAATGATGTCTTCAATTCTGAATTATTGCGTGCATAGATTTATTTATTGATAGCATTAATTATTTTTGCTGAATTGTTGCGCGCACTAATTGAATTATTGCTCTCTTCAATTGAATTAATGATATCACAAATTTAATTGATGTGCATAATAATTCTATAGGGAGAAAGGGGGAATAATTAACTAACCAGCATATCCACAACTGAATTGACGTGCCCGTTAATTCCTTATACGGTACATTTGTTATAATCAAAGATATCTTCAATTGAATTAAAGAAATCAAATAATTTATACAGAGCTCTAAATTAAATGTCGCTGTAAATTAAAGAGATCATTAATTCAATGGAAAAAATGTTGAATTGAAGATACCTCTAATGAGATGAATGCTCTCTCTAAAAGAATTATTGCACGCATTATTTGAATTAATCTCATTAATTCAATTGATGCGTACGTTAATTGAATTATTGTTTTCTTCAATTCAATTGTAACGCACACAAATTCTGTTGTTGATATCATTAATTTATTTGAAGAGAGCAACAATTCAACTATTGCGCGCATCAATTCAGCAGAATAATTAATGCTATCAATAGTTTAATCAATGCACTCAATACTTTAGAATTAAAGATTTCATTATTTTTTCGGAGAGATCTTCAAATGAATCGTTGTGTGGTGATAATTATCTTCAAATAATTAAAGATATCTTCAATTATATTCTGAAATTATATTTGTGACATCTGACTTTATCTAGTCGGCAAAGCATTTAGAACGGTATTTGCCGTTTGCATTTAAAACGGTATTTACGGTTTACATCTGAAATGATATTTATGGTTTGCATCTAGAACGAATTTTACGGTTTGCATTCAATCCATGAAGCCTAATAAAAAATTCACACCACAATCATCGACTCCGGCCCACTCCATTCTGGAACCTTGGGATCATTCCGGAAAATGGGGTTTTGCAAACCTGGACTCCGGGTCACTGAGTGCCAAACCCATGGTGTTTCGGAAATCTGGGGATAGACCATCTCGAACTATGGGCACGGACACTCTTACGTATTTGTTTAAATCATCTCATCATAGAGAAAGTAGATATCATATTAGTAATGTGAATGAAACTGCTGTCAGACCCATTTACTGATGTTTTGATCTATGGTGCAGTAGAGTGTTGAATCTTGGTAAATGCTTTTCCAAGATAAATTGAAGAATTTGCAGCTCAAATCAATTTTTGAGTCTACCGTAGTAGTCATATTTCTAGAACAGTCTATCTTGCTCTCTGAAGTTTTTGTTTTGTTTAAATATAAACATTTACTTTCCATTGTATTTCTCCCATTGAACTACTTCACAAGCCTTGTGTTTGATTAGAAATCGTTTGAGTATCTTAGTATTCCTTTATCAATTAACAATCATAAAAAACCCTGGAATTCAAGTATAACAGAAGAGTTTACTCATTAACAACACAATGAGACATATACAGATATTTAAACTAAGTACCTGGAGCAGATGCTTACTGGTAAACAATGAGACATATACAGATATTTAAACTAAGTACCTGGAGCAGATGCTTACTGGTACACAATGAGACATATACAGATATTTACACTAAGACATGGAACAGACGCTTACTGGTACACAATGAGACATATACAGATACTTACACTAAGTACATGGAACATATGCTTACTGGTACACAATGAGACATATACAGATATTTAAACGTAGTACATGGAACAGATGCTTACTGGTCCACAATGAGACGTATACAGATATTTAAACTAAGTACATGGAACAGATGCTTACTGGTACACAATGTCTTGATATACAGGTATATGACATATTTCGCTGTATGCAATATACGACATGTCCTGTTCAAGGGCCTAGCTGAGAGTGTCCGAGTGGTCACTGGTAAGGTAGAGTGGCTTACCGGTACATAACGTCTGGATATCACGATCTGTCCAAGGGACTAGCAGAGAGTGTCCGAGTAGGAAGGTCGTGGCGGGAATGTGACGCGTGTGAGAACCAATCATGCATATAATTATAGGCCAGTCTGTTCATGGGCACCGGTACATAACCCTTGCATACATCACATACTCCCACAACACATTTCGTTGCTGCTCTGTTGCTGCACATGAATTGAAATGTTGGGAACACAAACTCAAAGCGTTGAAAGTTAGGAACCGGTAATGTTGTCCTAATAACGATAGTACGGGTCTATATGGCAATCCCTATTACTATTTATTAGCAAAATAAGATACATCTTTAAATTAAAGAGATATCTCTTATCTTAAAGATATATATCTTTAAATTAAAGAGATATCTCTTATTTTAAAGAGATATCTCTTTAAAACGAGAGAGATATCTTAATTTTAAGAAATATCTCTCTAAAAGAGATATCTCTTACACATAGAGAGATATTTCTTTCACTTTGAGAGATATCTCTTTCATTTAAAGAGATACATCTTATACTTTAAAAGATATCTCTTTCACTTAAAGAAATATTTCTTTTACGTTGGTTAGAGCATCGCGCTCAAAATCACACGGCCTCTCACCTCTGTCGGCGCGGGTTCGTGAGAAAGTTTCCCAGTTTACTTTCGGAAGGTCGGTGGTCTTCCCTGGTACATTGTATCTGGGTTCTCTCTTCCACCAATAAAAACTGGTCGCCAACAGATAACTAAAAAATTGTTGAGTGTGGCGAAAAAAACATCAATCAATCAATATTTTACTTTGAGAGATATCTCCTTCACTTAAGGTATTCCATGTATAATGAAAGGATAATGAACAATTTTGAAGGATTTAGATCAACATAAAAGTTTATTGTTAAATAATGATGAAAGTGAAGCAGATGAAATTCACATGACTGGTAAATGATTAGAAGCTGACCTTTTTGCATTTAAGACTTTTTGGAAAAGTTGTCTGCCCTTTGTAAAAATAAGAAAAATCTCATTTTCTAAAACTGTGTGCGGTCAATGATTAATTTTATTTCATATTTTCATAAAAAGAAAGTGTATGTAACTTTCTACCAAGAGATAATTATGAAAATAGAATTTGTTTTAAATATATTGTAATAAAACATGCTTTTCCCATATACTTCAATGTTAAATTCTAGGTGAAATAAATCAAGCAGTAAACAAAATTTTGAAAATTCCTATTGTGGATTATTTTTATTTGATGAACCCTTCAAAATGATACCATGATTACAAATATTCCACCATCCATTTATTAGATATGAAATATGGTCATTATACATTGAATACCTTAAAGAGATATCTCTCTAAGAATTCCTCGAGAGATATCTCACAAAGTATAAGAGATATTTATTTAATTGTTGAAAAATCAATATCTACACCAAGGGGTGCATGAGCCGAGTTGCATGGGATACATTGTAAAGTCAGGAATGATGTGGCATAGTTATAATTGTGAATATTCGGATTTAAACTTTTAGAGTTATCATGCAGATCCAGATATTTCTAAAATTTTCAATCTTTTTTCAGGACTGTGACCTTGACCTTTTTTCTCCAAAATCAATAGGGGTCTTCCTAACCTGCTATCCAACATATAACCAAATTTCATTTGATTCAGTTTTAAACTTTTTGAGTTACTGTCCAGAAACCATATTTGTCTGAAGTTTTCAATCTATTTTCGGTCACTGTGACCTTGACCTTTGACCTCTTTTCACCAAAATCAATAGGGGCCTTGCTTTGCTGGTATCCAACAATATATCCAAGTTTCATTTGATTCAAATTAAAAAAAATTCGAGTTATCCTCCTGAAATCAAACATTTTGGAATTTTAAATCTATTTTGGTCACTGTGACCTTGGACTTTGACCTATTTTCTCAAAAATCAATAGGGGTCTTTCTTACCTGGTACATAACAATATCTTTAAGTATCGTTTGATTCGGATTTAAACTTTCCGAGTTATCATCCGGAAACCAAATTTTTCTGAAATTTTCATTCTATTTTCGGTCACTGTGACCTTGACCTTTAACCATTTTTCTCCAAAATTAATAGGGGTCTTCCTTACCTGGTATCCAACAATATATCAAAATTTCATTTGATTAGATTGTAAACTTTTCGAGTTATCATCCGGAAATCAATTGTTGACGCCCGCCCGCCCACCCACCCGCATCACCAAACCAATAGCCGAGATCAACTTCGTTGCAACTCGGCTAAAAAGAGATATCTTTCAAAGAGAAAGAGACACCTCTTTCCAATATTTATGCCCCCTTCAAAGAAGAGGGGCATTTTGGTTTGCACCTGTCGGTCGGTCGGTAGACCACATGTTGTCCGCTCAATATCTTGAGAACCATTCACTTGATGATAATGATATTTCATATGTGGGTTGGTTATGAGTAGAAGAGGACCCCTATTGTTTTTCAGATCCAAAGGTCAAGGGTCAATCTACTCTGGACATAGGAATATAATGTGCGCTCAATATATTGAGAACCCTTTGCTTGAAAGACATCAAACTTGGCACACTGGTACATCCTAAGAAGAAGATGACCCCTATTGATTTTGAGGTCAAAGGTCAAGGGTCAAACTGGGCATAGGAATATACTGACCATTCAATGTCTATAGAACCCTTTGCTTGACATACATCAAACTTGGTACACCAGTACATCTTCAGAAGAAGATGACTCCTATTGATTTTGAGGTCACATGGTCAAAGGTCAAGAGTCAAATTGGACATTGGAATATACTCTCTGCTCAATATCTTGAAAACCCTTTGCTTGACAAACATCAAACTTAGTACACTGGTATATCTTCAGAAGAAGATGACTCCTATTGATTTTGAGGTCACATGGTCAAATGTCAAGGGTCAAACTAGACATGGGAATATACTGCCTGCTCAGTATCTTGAGAACCCTTTTCTTGACAGACATCAAACTTGGTACACTGATACGTCTTCAGAAGAAGATGAGCCCTATTGATTTTGAGGTCACATGGTCAAAGGTCAAGGGTCACACTGGACATAGGAATATACTGTCCGTTCAATATCTTGAGAACCCTTTGCTTGACAGACATCAAACTTGGTACACTGGTACATCTTGATTTTGAGGTCACATTTTTAAAGGTCAGGGGTCAAACTGGACATAGGAATATACTGTCTGCTCAATATCTTGAGAAACCTTTGCTTAACAGACATCAAACTTGGTACACTGGTGTATATTCAGGAGAAGATGACTCCTATTGAATTTGAGGTCACATGGTCAAAGGTCAAGGGTGAAACTGGACATAGTAATATACTGTCCACTCAATATCTTGATAACCCTTTTGCTTGACAGACATCAAACTTAGTACACTGGTACATCTTCAGGAGAAGATGACCCATATTGATTTTGAGGTCAAAAGTCAATAGTTGAACTGGACATAGTAATATATTGTCTCCTATATTTTAAGAATTATTTGCTTTGATTGACACCAAACTTGGTACACTGGTACAGCATAAGGAGTAGATTACCCCTATTGATTTTTAGGTCACATGGTCAATTCACTCTTGACATAGGAAGATATTGTCTGCTCAATATTTTGAACTGATGATACTACTATCAATTAAATGAGGTGTGTGTATAACCCTTTTCAATTTTGCACCATGGAGGGCATATGTGTTTTACAAACATCTCTTGTTTTATTAGTTTGGATACTTAAGGAATACTACCTAAACCGGATGCCCACCAAAGCAAATCTTACCATAATGGCTGCTATCCCGAGCGAAGATTTTGCGTTCACCGCATGTGAAGTGTATACAGGTAACAAAAAACAAAGACAATAAATTGATGATTTACATTTACAACCTCTCGGCAACTTGATAATGTTACCCCAACTACCCCGCCAATTTTACACTAGAAGTATTTTGATTGGTTAAAAAATACGGTTACATCATATCAATGGCGATGTAACGGGGAGAAGTCATTATGATCACCGGGGTGAAATCTGTTTGATTTAAAGAGATATCTCTCTAAGTTAAAGAGATATCTCGTTTTGAAAATTTAAAGAGATATCTCTTTTTACATTGATAGAGAAATATCTCTTTACACTACAGAGATATTGGGAGACATCTCTCTGGCTTTTAGTTAAAGAAAAGAGATATCTCCTTCAACCAAGAGCCATAGGTCTACACTATGCTACCCCCAATTAAAACCCCACAATGAATGAAACGAGTTTTACTCAAAACTTCCATTAAAAATAGTATTAGGGGTGGTATGTTACAGACCCCTAATATTAAATCATTATTACAAATTAAATTACAGGTTCCTGTGCTTGAAATAAAAAAAATTAGCTATATCCTTACTGAACAATTCACTTTAAAATACTTATGTTATAATACCCCACTCTTGTAGGGATCCGGGTTATACTAGGTCCCCAGTACCCCTTGCTTGTCGTAGGGGGTGACTAAATGGGTGGTTCTTCGGATAAGACCGCAAAAACCAAGCCCCGTGTCACAGCAGATGTGGCACGATAAAGATCCCTCCCTGCTCAATGGCCATAAGCGCCGAGCATAGGCTTAAATTTTGCAGCCCTTCACCGGCGACGTCTCCATATGAGTGAAATATTCTCGAGAGGGCTTCACACAAACAACCACTCAAGGAGCTCGGAGTGCGGGAGATGAATTTATGAATGTTACAAAAGGAAAAGGATGTATTGAGACGGATAGTATTTTTTTTATAAATATATCGTAAATAATAAAGATATCAAAAGATTCTTATCATCAAATGTCTAAAATACCTTAAAATATATTATCTGTTACAATTTAGTTGTTGAACATATATACACAGATTGAAATTCACATTGCAGTTACATGAATTCTGAAATAAAATTGTAAATACTTCAACACTCCTGTTAGTATAAGCTAACCACTCGTATGTGTTTGCTTGAATGACTCATGAAAACTTGGAACACATTGAAAATTGACAACCTTAGTAAATACATGCATGTATGGTGAAAGGTGAAGATAACGAACAGTGATCAATCTTATAACTCCTCTAAGGAATACAAAATAGAGAGTTGGACAAACACGGACCCCAGGATACACCAAAGGTGGGATCAGGTGTCTAGGAGGAGTGAGTTGCAGTAAATAAACAGCAATCAATCCTTTTGAGATAGAACGTTGTTTCCGTGTAAACAGTAGACGGAAGTGTTCGTTTCACGTTCTTCCTTTCTTTGATAAGTAGATTCATGGTAACAGACAAAGGTATGGTGTCCGGATAGGGCCATTTACAAAAGCGTGACTGCACGTTAGTCACAACACGCCATCACGCCAACAAACAACGCGCCTTCGAGCAGACAAACAACGCGCCTTCGCGCTTTCATGACAATAAGCAACGCGCCTTCGCGCTCTCACGCCAACAAGCAATGCACCTTCGCGCTCTCGCGACAACAAGCAACACACCTTCGCGCCGTCACGCCAACAAGCAACGCGCCTTCGCACCGTCACGCCAACAAGCAATACGCCTTCGCGCCGTGTTGCTTGTTGGTGTGACGGTGCGATGGCGCGTTGTTTGTCTGCGCGAAGGTGCGTTGCTTGTTAGCGTGAAAGTGCGAAGGCGCGTTGCTTGTCTGCTCGAAGGCGCGTTGCTTGTTGGCGTGACGGCGTGTTGTGACTAACGCGCAATCACGCTTTTGTAAATGGCCCTATCCGGACACCATACAAATTGACCACAAAGCCAGGCATCTTCTTATAATTGATATGGCATACATTTAAGTTTATCAAAATTAGAACCACAAGAAATCTGGGATATTTCCATTCCAGTGGACGACTTTTAAAAGTAAACTTGAAAACAGTAGAAATCAAGATCTTGGTAATCCCAAGTACATTTGGACTCAAATTCAAACTACACAACAAATAGTCTACAAGAAAATTATCCCTAGATCTTTCATATTTTATATATAGATTTCTTATGGCAAAACCTTCTTTTCGTACTATGACCTTTTGCCTTGGAGTTTGACCTGCTTTTAAGAAAACGTAAACTGTTAAATATTATTCGAAACAATTCAAAGTAGGGCTTTCACATTTTTTATATAGATTCGTTATAACAAGACCTTGTAAAACATTTGTGTTTGATCTTCTGACCTAACCTACCGTGGCTTTTTCTCATATATGAATTTTGTATATATAGATTCTTTATGGCAAGACTTTGTGTTTGACCTTGTGATCTTGACCTTTGAGTTTGACCTGTTTTAAAAATATATCCTGAACTATTTAAGATAGAACTTTCATATTTTTTATAGATATTTCATGTGACAAGATCTTTCATTTCATACCATTTCATTTCATACCGTGTGACCTTGGTCTTATCCAGAACAGCAAGGTCATGTAAGTCATATTGGTGTTGAGGCATCTCCATGTTATGTGAATTCATTTCCAGTTATGTCTTTGGGGCTGGGGTGGGTGGGTGTCAGAATATAGGGTCAAAATGTTTCATGGGAATAAATATTGATAAAATAAATCTTTTAAAATTTACAATAGCTGAACAGCGGCGGGGCCAAGGTGACTCAAGTGAGCGATGTAGCTCATGGGCCTCTTTTTTTCAAATGAAATTCAAATGACTGATCACATCACCTAAATATATTGGGTTTTACAGTACGTGGCATAGCTATGTCCGAAAAAGTTCAAGATTATAATCCATATGAATTTCCTAACACTTTTTTTAGGAATCGGAAATATCTTCATTCATTGCTCTTATTAGTTCAATAGACACGCACATCAATGTGGTGGATTAATGGCAGGCAAAATTTAATTTGGAGCTCGATATAAATTATTAATGATCTCTTTCATTGAATTCTTCAAAGATATCTTTAATTATTTACAACACTTATAATTTGGTTAAATCTCATCATAATTTGTAAAACATTGGAAATGTAAATATTTACAAAGTGAATTGCACCTTGAATAACAATCGCAAACCAGAAAAAGTGCTATATGAGAATCGAAAAATACGCCTCGATAACGAGTGCAGAATATTGCTGGTATTTAATATCGGGATCGGGATTGAAATATTCATTAATCGGACCAATCATTTTCTTTGCGCCTAAATACAAATACAAACACAAACAGTAATAACTGTCAGAAGCCAGCCAGCTAGTGACCCTTGTAATGATTGTTACCATTGTATTTTACAAAACATGGACAAAGAGAATTCTGCAAATGTGAAGAAAGGTATACAGGATGTATCAGTATTCCGAAGTTTACTGCGGTTTTTTGAACTCGATATTTATTCATGATTTTGATTGTAAAATTAAGTTTGAAAAAGGAAAGAAAAACAATAGATCACAGGAGTTTGAAATTTTATCAAGAAAGACAATAAAATTCACATGATTGACCAAGCCATGAGCTATGCGTTAGCATAGCGAATTCGCTATGCTAACGCATAGCTCATGGCTTGGTCAATCAAGTGAATTTTATTGACTTTATTGATAAAATTTCAAACTGCTGTGAATAGATCTACGTACATGTATATCTTTAGTTAAGATAGACGAATTGTTGTTTCAAACTTAATTCTACAAGCCAGGAAATATCTGATGTTGGTCGTCATATTGGCTATATATCGCTTGCAGGGATTTTTCAATGCTGTTTTTACTACCGGTAAACGGTACCTCTCCCCTCTTAAAAAACCCTGAAATTTCCCCTTTTGGAGATGAAAATTCCCCTATTAACACAACATTTAAAAATATTTATTCTGATACATCGTATTCTTTTCCGTTTTTATCCGATTATGGTTTTGTTACATATGCTGATAAACCTCCGTCATTAAAACGCTTTTCGTAATACCGTTAACGTAGAGGCAAGTTTAAGCTTCAAAGTAATTTTGATCGGCAAGAATGTCGCATAATGCGAAATCATATTTGAAAAGAATTAGAAGAAAAGATGCCGTTGGAATGCCAACAATTGCAAAGTTTTTTAAAAATGCAAAACAAAAGAATGATATATGTGAAAGTGCAGAACAGTTAGTCAGCGAAGTCCGAGGTGAGTCGGACTCGGAAGAGGACAACGTTTATAGTGATGAGGGTGAGCAATCGGAGAACGAATCTGATGAATTTAGTAGGGCGGGCGCTAGTGTTGAGTTGGATCAGAGACTTTTTTCATCAGAAAAATACGAGAATCGGTACAAGTGGTTGTATTACAACTACCCGAACAGGGGATACATGTGTAAAGTCTGTGAGATGTTTGGGAGGAAGCCTGGAAAATTTACTACTGGCTGTTCCTTGGGTGACCATCCAACAAGAGTGTTAGAGAGTCATGCAGCAAGTGTTGCCCATAAGGACGCAGAGCAAGTTCAGAGTAGCAGAAAAAGAGGAAGTGCTATTTCACTAATCCTTGCAAGAAGTGTTGAAGAAAAAATAGAGAGGAAAACATTAAATAGGAATGTTATTAAAAAAAACTGTTTCAGTGTGCAAATTTCATGATCCATAAGCGATGGGCACTTTCTGAAAACTTCTCAGATTTTGTGAAATTTATTGCCTCTCTAGGTGTTGATGATGTTCTATGTCACATAGAAACAGCTCCCCAAACTGCAACCTACTTATCTTCAACTACTGTGACTGAACTCATCGAAATCTTGAGTGAACATATTGAAAAAAAATTGCCGACATCTCTTAGAAATGCTGACGCCTTCACTCTGCTTGCCGATGAAAGTTGTGATGAGGCTGGACGGGAACAGTTTGCCTTGTATGGAAAGTGGGAAGATGAAATAGGCGAGATCAAAGAACGATTTTTAGGGGTCATTCATGTTCCAAAAACAGACAGTGAGTCATTGCTCAACCAAATTAAACATTTCATGCTGGCAAAACACATTCAACTTAAAAGAATGCGATTGATGGCATTTGATGGAGCAAATGTTATGAGTGGAGAGAAGACAGGTTGGTATTGATGTTCTCATATGACTTTTTAAAACTATTAAGGCATGTCAATAGGAAAAAAGATCAGATTCTAATTTTATGAAATGTCACTCGGTTATCTTACCTGGTATATATAGTTCAATTTACAGGTCATACTTTTGTAATTCTAAATATTAAGTCACTATGGTATTGCAGGTGTGCAGAGACGTCTACGCCATGAATCACCACATGCCCTGTATATGAATTGTAGGTGCCACAAGCTAGCTCTGTGCCTTAAACATATCATGATTCATGAAGATCCCCGAGTTTGCTGTCCTTCAAGAGGTGGATTCAGTTCTTCTTGGATTGTGGAAAGTCTTTGAGTACAGTCCAAAGAAGTTCTGTGTTTTTAAGGAAGTGCAAACTACATATGGCAACAAGTCACTGAAACTTATTCGTGCTGCAACCACAAGGTCATTATGCATGTAATTCATCAGGCAAATAATTGCAATATCTGGTTAAATTTTTATTCTATTTCCAAACTTATTGTAATGGAATTCCCACAGCTTATATGTAATATTAGTAAAATGTATTTCAAATTACTATAGTGTGAATTTATTTGTAGGTGGTTATCTCATGGAGATGCATGCAGCAGATTTGTGTCCAGGTTTTCGCAGATACTTGATGCCCTTGACAGTATTTATGATGATCGCAAAGAACCAGAGGTGTTTGGACTTAGATGTGCAATGTTGAGAAAGGATGTAGTTGCCATGATATATTTGTTGTGTGATGTACTTCAGATTGTGAATGGACTGAGTACTTTCCTTCAAAATGAAAACCTGAACTTCACTGATGTGCCTCACAAAGTTGATGCTGCTGTCAACAAATTGCATATATTGATAGATCAGTTAGGTGATAGAGGCAACAACAAACATCTCACCTTTTCAACAATTGATGATGCTTTTGTACAAATCATTGACAGGACAAGTTTGCAAAGAAGAATACGGGGTAATCAATTGCATAATGATTACAACCCAGAGAGTTTTTTGAGGGAGACTGGCATACCCTTCATTTACAAACTAATCGGTGAGATTGCAGATACTTTCATTGTTTCACCTGTGCTGAAGGGTTTTGGGGTCCTGGATCCTAGAAATTTGCCAGATCAGATTGCAGAGTTGACAGATCATGGAGAGGTAAATATTTTACATGTAGTTATTGTGATCATGCATTGATGAATAATTAAAAGATTTCTGCATACGTAAATTTGGGGATTTCATGCAGATTGATATAAGGAAATTGGCTGAATTTTATGGTTCCCCCAAGGAAGACGAGTTTCAGGGCCACATATGTAGAGTTCCATGTGATCTACAGTCTCCAGAAGCAGCAATAGGTGAATTTCGAGCCTTCAAAACTCACATGTTTGTTGAAAGGTATGTAGAAACAAAAAAATGTTATAAAATAAATAAATAAAATTAAAGTTTCAATTAATTCACTTTATTATCATTTCATTCTTACTCACTTGTTATTTTTCCTTTATTTTAATAACTATTTCTTGTTTTTGATTAAAAACTTACCTTTTTTCTAATTCATTCAATTAGTATTTATTTTAAGTGTATTAAATGGATTAGAGTTAAATGTTTCTAACAAATGTCTTCAGAAATTTTATGTTTTCCAGTTAGAGTTTCTCCTACATCACAACACAGCAAAGAAGAATCTGACCAGTGTCACATGATCAAGAGAGCATAATGCACATTTAATTCATTTTATATCTAGTTTAAACATTATTTTGGAAAGTAATTCAAATGAAATGTAACTTCTTTTTTGATCAATTGTTATCATATTTCTGTTTAAAACTTTTGTTACCCTTTTCTTATTCCATAAAATAATAGTTAATATTACCACTTGCTTTTCTTGATTCCTCCAATTCTATTATGAAAAAAGAATAGTGAGATAATAAAAATTATGTTTTACTAAAGCTGTAATTTAAAAGTGTTATAATGTTAATGATTTGTAAGATCATATCTTGCATTGATATTCATTTTTAAGCCCTACAAACTTGCTGTAGAATATCAACATTCTGAGTATTCACAATTGTTTGTGCATTTTATATTTCTTGTTTCAGTCAACGTATGATGAGACTAGGGAAAAGAATGGACACAGCAGCACTTTACGCATTGTGCAAGACGGATGGTTTAGGTCAACTGTATCCAAATGTAGTGAAACTCATTAATTTTGCACTACTTATACCATGCTCAACCGCCTCTGTGGAGAGAGGATTTAGCCTAATGAACTCTCTTTGCACAAGTCTAAGAAACAGACTATCCCAGAATTCTCTTGACTCACTGATGAGAATATGTAAAGAAGGAGAGAAAAATTTGTCAGATGAAGATTTAAATCAACTTATTGAAATGTTTAAAAACAAGAAAAACAGAAAAATTGACTTGTAAAAGAAAATTAAACAGTACTGATCTCACATGGTTTTTGCTTACTTTTTTTTTATTATCTCATATTTTGTCTAAATCATGGGAGTTTTTTTGGCCTTGATAAAGAATGGAAAGAATCCCCAAAAGGCCTCAGAATGCAGGATTTTGCTCCATTTATCTCCAAATTTTTTCGGGGGGGGGGGGGGGGGCATGCCCCCGGACCCCCTAGCATATTCGCGCCTCTGGCGCTCATTTCGAGCCTACGGCTCCCAATTTTCCCCTTTTACAGGAAAAGGGTAGTCAAATAAAATAGTTAGATAAATCCCTGCTTGACATATATTCGATGTATTTTTCATAGTATGGGGATTATGTGGAAAAATCAAGACATCCCCTTTAAAAATTACAGTGTTCTACACAAGCCCCTGTGGTTTGTCACCTCCACTCACTGTTCCATGACAAGATGCATTTGCTTAAACTTCACATTTGACCAAGTTTAATACAGGTTGTCTTTCAATTTTTTTTCAATTTCAATAAGGATAATCAGCAAAATCCACTATGTAGACATCCCGCTGATGATTACTATGTACATACGTGCACCTTGGAGCCTCAGTGCCAAAAGTTAAAAGTCGGTTCCAATTTAAAATAATAACATATTTACACTGTACAATTATATTCATTCATTTAGTCTCTCACTGCCACCTTGAATGCATCAAGATCTGGGACAGTTACAACAGCTGGTGGTAGCTGATTCCACAAGATGATGGTTCGTGGAAAGAATGAATATTGATATGCTGTTATTGATGTACGGATTGTTTGAAATTTAAGTTCGTGGGAATTTCTTGTTGATCTTATTAACGCCGGTATCGGATGGTAAAATACGGGAACAGCTATTAGTTGGTGTACAACTTTGTACATTAGGATGACATCAACGGTGTTTCTTCTTTCTTGGAGTGTTTTCCATTCGAGTTGTTTTACCATATCTGTTGTACTATCTGGTCTTTTGTAATCTAAAGGCTTATTCAACACAAATCTGGCTGCGTTCTTCTGCACTTGTTCCAATTTGTTGATGTTCTTGTTTGTATGAGGGCTCCATATGGTTGAACATTATTCTAGTCTTGGTCTTACTAGGCTAGTATATGCCCTCTCTTTTACTTTGGTTGGACAGTTCTTTAGGTTTCTTTTTTAAAAAGCCAAGTACTCGTGAGGATTTTGATGTTGTTTGCTCTATATGCAGGTTATATTTCATGTTGTCACTCAATTCTACTCCAAGATAGGAATGGTGTTTGACAATGGTGAGGTCTTGTCCTTGCATTTGGTAGTTAAAGTTGCTCTTTTCTCTTTTATTTGTGGCCTGCATAATTGCACATTTTGCGACATTGAATTCCATTTGCCAAGTATCTGCCCATTTTTGGATGGTATTCAGGTCCTCTTGTAGAACTAGATGGTCATTTCTGGATGTTATTGGTCGGTAGAGAACACAGTCGTCAGCAAATAAACGAACGGTTGACTGAATGTTATCGTTAATGTCGTTAATGAAAATAAGGAAAAGCGTAGGTCCTAGCACTGTCCCCTGTGGAACTCCTGATGTTACTTTCGTTGTTTCTGATCTTTCTCCTTCTACTACGACTAGTTGTTTTCTGTTTGTTAGGAATTCATCTATCCATTGCCTTGTTCCATTTATTCCATAATACTGTAAATGTATTACATTTGGCTGTGTATTCTATTTAGTGCTTTGGCGGAACGCAGCTTCCGCTAAATCAAGTACATCGCTAAATGCCATCCGTAAATCTAGATGTTTAAAGTAATTCAGGAATGCGCTAAATCAAATCTACGCTAACTTGTTGAAAAAACGATTTCCGCCAAATATCGTACTCGCCAAATATAATACGTTTACAGTATTCTAATTTAATTGAAAGTCTTCTGTGAGCCACTTTGTCGAAAGCTTTTGAGAAGTCTAGGATTGCAATGTCCACTTGGATGTTTTTGTTCATATACCTAGAGATGCCATCTGTCGTCATCAAAAGCTAGCTCTCACAGGATCTCTTTGCTCTAAAGCCATGTTGGTACTCTTTCAAAATATTTTGAGAATCTAGATGGTCCATAATGTTAGAGACAATTATATGCTCAAGTACCTTCTAACCTAAAGCAACCTGGGTAGTAATCTGAGATTCCTCTGACTCTTACCCCCGTTTTCATATTGTGACATGTGAGGGGGAGAGTCAGAGCGGACTCTATATTGAAAAGTGGGAATTCAGTGACACCAGATGGTGTCGCTGTTTACCTACCTCTTACAACTTTATTTCGCAGATCTATCTTCCAAGATGCGAGGATTCAATTATCGGAAGATTATTCTACGAATAGATCATGATTAAAACTGCTTTAACACTGACAAATGAAGCATCACTTGAAATAGGTCGCCGCCTCGCCATTCGATTCTTTGCGCATGACGTCAGCACATAAACACACAATCTTCCATTGTTTAAAGGGTGATAGCATCGTAATAATCATATCAATATATTTACTTTCACCAATAAACCTTTGCTGTGTTATTTTTTTCATTTCTTTATAACATGGAAGTGACCAAAGGAATTTTCTTGTGTTCCTCTGATGTTTAATGAAAGATGATTCTACATTCAAAGGAGAAGATACAGATATAATTCATCAGGAGGGGAGGCAAATAAATGAATAAGGGCTGATTTAACAAACTTCATTTTTCCCTATATTGCGATTGAATGGGAATTGTATGCATACAATTTTAAAATGATTTAGATGTGTAATAGTAATCGTCCAAGTAATGTGACCTCCAGATTAAATTCTGTAAACAAAATTTTGTTTAACCAAAGAAGTTGAAATTGATGTACAATTTTTCATATATAATAAGATGTGTCATTAATTATTTCATTTATATTAAATAGAAACAGAGTTTCTCGAAAAATGGAAGAAATTCCAAGTAGAGAAAGATCAGAAGAGACAGCCCCTTACAGCCAGATCATCAACACAGGAGAGTGATGTGTAAGTTTGTATGTAGGACTCTATTAGATATAAAACATACGAATAAGCAGACATATAAGACACAGTTTCAGGGGTCAATGTATTTTAAAAACAAACATCACAGATACATTGATTAGTACATTTAGTCAAAACAAACATCACAGAGACATTGATTAGTACATTTAGTCAAAACAAACATCACAGAGACATTGATTAGTACATTTAGTCAGAACAAACATCACAGAGACATTGATTAGTACATTTAGTCAGAACAAACATCACAGATACATTGATTAGTACATTTAGTTAGAACAAACATCACAGAGACATTGATTAGTACATTTAGTCTGAGCAAACATCACAGATACATTGATTAGTACATTTAGTCAGAACAAACATCACAGATACATTAATTAGTACATTTAGTCAGAACAAACATTTCACAGTTTGTACATGTAAACTACATAAAAAAGTTTGACTGAAGCAGACACCACAGATACACTAGTTGGTACATATAGATAACTCAAAAGAGAACAAGAAAAACCAAATTACTCACCACAGTGAAACAAAAATAAACATCTCTAATCAATTTCAGTAAGTAAATTTGATTGAATTGCATCTATTTGATGATCACAAATAATGTGTGAAAATGTTTTTCCACTCCATTTCTGTATATTTCATGTATAATTAAAGATTTTTGAATTCATTTGATTAAAGATTTGTTGTATCCTTTCTGATATGTTCCTGAAGTTCATTCCAGAGTGTTGAAGCTTAAAATCTGAAAAATCTCCTGCTATATGAGCAATTACAATGTTTAGGAAATCCAAAATATTTCAATATCGAAAAATATATGTAATTTTCTGAAATTCAACAATATCTTAAAAACTGTCTGGTGATAATCCGACCATGTAGAGTTTTAAAAGTTTCTGTGGTTATACTTTGCATATACACAAACTTGGTTAGCAATGCCAGTGGGGTGGGTTTTTTTTTTAGGTCACCTGAGTGACTCTGGTGACCTTTTGCTATTGGTGTGTGGCATTTGGCATTCGTTGACAATCTCCTTAATCACTACCATTCCGATTTTGTTTCAAATTTTATTTGGGACAAGGGGGCATATACTGTAAATTTCAGGAATCCTGGGGCCTTAGGGATGGGGCAAGAACAGGCAAAAATGGACCAATTTTCAAAAATCTTTTTCTCTACAATCACACATGTTTAAGAAAAACTAAATACATAGTCATGCAGTGTTCATGAAAACATTTAAAACTGACGAGTAGGACTAGTGAACTGCCTGAAGTTATTGGCCCATAGTGAAATTTACTGCCCCCCTCCCAATTTTCATAGTACATGTTTATCACATATATTATGGAATGTATTGTACAATTAATTTACTGAAACTTTATCAAATATCATATTTGATAAAGTTTCAGTAAATTACTTGCACTTATTCATATCCACCCTATAAAAACATCCTTCCCATCAGTAACAGAAAAACAATACCGTACATGGTCTCTCCACCCGCAGACAAGACTACAAATTCACATATTTTTCACAAACATGAAAACAGCCTGATTGTACCTTAGGATGTAGTCTTATCTCATAACATCGAATGTAAACGATTAATTATTACTACAAATTGCATAAAATGAGAGATAACTGCAACTGACGAAATTCATTTTAATTGAACAATACTGGTGTGTGGTGTGATGCAGAATGCGACCATTTTTTGTTGTTTCAACAAATTGTTTGTCCAATATTAATGTGATTTAAGTACAAGTTACCTTGTCAAGTACAAGTATAGTTATCATAAAAAATGAACAAACCACAATTTCCAAACAATTTATGTGCTATTTATTGATTTATTTTGATGGTAAATTTATACTAGTAAGACGGTTAGGTTAACCAACATTATATTTAATGTAACTTACAAAATGTCTACAAGTCCATTGGACTTCTTGATTTTGATTTTCACTGACCCGACCTTAAAATTCACTTGCCTCGGTCTTCAGACCACTGAGTTTTCATGAAAACTGGTCATGTAGAGCAAAAAGGCCTCTACTGAAATTCTCAATTTCATGATCCCGGGGTAGACGTTCTGAGACCAGGACAGGGTCAAACTTGTTACAGTATGTAGATAGTATTTATGTGTAAAACATTTAAATAACATCTTCTGTAATGTTCTTGAAGCTGAATAGATATTTAGAAGAAGCAGTTAGCCCTTTACCAAAGTTGTAAATTTCATAATCACAGGGTAGGGGTTTTGGTTTTAGTGTGAGGCCAAAATTAACATAGTGATTATTATTGTCCTTATCATTTGAAAGACGTCTTTAATTTTGCTGATACTGTATAAAACTTAAGAAAGGTGTGTCTCAAAATTGTGAATTTTGCTATCCCAGGGTTATGAGTCTAGGACGGTCCAAAATAGTCATATAGTATCAATATAACAAATGTAAAGTCTTTCATCATTTGGGGGGGGGGGGCAATTTTAGATATGTAGAACAAGAAAATTATAGATTCTGTACCCTTGTGGTTAGTTATACTTTTACTAATATCCAAGTGACTGACAGGGCTGTGGACCTCTTGTTTCTTTCTATAACTGATAACAATGTTAAAGTGGTACCATTCCCAATGCCAAATACTATCAACTTTCCACAATTTTAAAGCTAAAAATGTCCAGTAACGAACTTCTATAACATTGTAATTTGAGGCTTGTAATTCGCTTTCCATAAAATGTTGTACGAGTTAACTAATTTCTTCACTTTCTCATAATATATAAGTAGAGGTCAATAAAATGGCACTAGTTTGTAAAATTATAATCAATGAATACTTGTTTATCCTTTAAGATATCACTGATACAGTGGTAATTTTAAATTAAATGCCATTTGTTGGTATAATATGAAAGGAAATTCCCAATTTGTTCCATTTTGATGCTATTTTTTTCCAATTGAATAAGTATGGGTACCTTACTCATATAGTGCGCGGGGGGGGGGGGGGGGGGGGGGCACTGAATGCATAGTAATCTCATAGATAAACTCAGTGCTCATTCTTTAATCTTTTGCATTATCTCAGTATTGCTTTTGCAAAAGTTGAAATCTGAGAGTATAAAAGTATGGAAAACCAAATCTACTGCGGACAGTGTAGAAGAATGACTGTGTTAGTGTTTGTGTCTGGTTAGAATAATGCCTGCTAGTCCTTTCACAGACCAAAGAAGAAAGCGGGAAAGAAGATAGTAACGTCCCGTTACCTGAACCACAAAGCAGAATCCATCATAAAAAAGCAACCAACAGCTCCAGCCAAAGCCTCCAATGCCCAGAAAAGAATCTCGATCTTACCACAGACGCAGGGTTCGGGAACACCTATGAGGTATTTCACAAAAACTAGATTTCATGTTTAAGCGAGTACATAAATTTCTTTCGAGGTTTTTTCCCCACTGTCCATTCGTGTGTCAGTCCTGAACTATAGGTTTCCACTCTGTCCATTTGTCTGTCAGTCTTGTAAATCAGTTTTCTGCACTTTTTAGCTCACCTGAGCTTTTCTGATCAAAACTTTCCATTGTCTATTGTTGGCTTGGTTCTTGTCGTCGTAAACTTTTCACATTTTAAAATTTTTCTCCAGAACCAGCAGGCCAATTTCAATCAAACTTGGTACAAATCATCCTTGAGTAAAGTGGGTTCGAGTTTGTTGAAATGAAGGGCCATGCTCCCTTCCAAGGAGAGATAATCGCAAAAAAGGGTGTTCATTAAAAAATCTTCTCAGGAACCACCGGGCCAGAAATGTTCAAATTTACATAGCAGCTTTCTGACTTAGCGCAGATTCAATTTTGTTTAAATCATGGCCCCTGGGGTAGGATGGGGCTACAATAGGGGATCAAAGTTTTACATGCGCATATATAAGGAAAATCTTGAAATATGGACAATGGATGTAAGCAGCACGTGTACATGCGTTAATGTGTATTGTTTTATCAGTAGTATGTTATAGAGAAGATTATGTAATGAATAAAAATGTATCAGAAGTATATCAAAAATACAATAAACAAATTACATCAATGTTATTGAGTAGTGATTTTTGCATGACCTGGCACAATCCACAGCTTTGTCATCATTATGCAGGAAGTCAGCTTCTGTTTTAGCTTCTAGTCCCCATACCCGTATCTTTATTTTGTATTTTGAAATTATGGTAAAGCATTATGATAAAGCACCAGGAAATTAGATTAATAGGGAAATAGTTGTAAAACTTCATACTTTTGATATATGAAACTATCTTTTTTAAAGTAAATCACAAAATCTAAATAAATTGTTCATAGTTTTTCTGCCAGCACGAAAATTGATGACATGTTTGGTAATTTTTGACAGATGATATTGAGTTGGTGAGGGGGAAAAGAGAGACACCAGAAACACCGAATCTCAAGAAATCTCGTTCCCTTGGCGGGAGCCTAAAAAAACTGTTTCGTCGGGGCCGGAAACAGACGAGATCACGGGGAGAAACTTCCAGGGAGAGTTCATTTTCTCGTTCCTCAACACGCAATGTCTCACAAGGCCCGTCTAGAGAGGGGTCATTAAATAGAAATGTTGACCCAAAGGATATGCAATATCAACAGACTTTAATTTCATAGCATTTGTTCAACTGTATACATTATGAGAAATTTTGTATTTTCATACAGTGTTTGTAAAGTTACTCAAAGTCTAAAAAGCAATTTTAAAACAATTCTCCTAGTAACTTTTTCTTCATTTAATTACAAGTAAAAATATGAAGTGATAATAAACATCAAAAAGAAACGTATTGGATATTTTCGGAATAGCAATCTATTCATTGTTTACATATGAAAGCTGAGAACCAGTTTCATGAAAAGATATGAACCTTCATCTTAGCAGGCTGGTTTATACATATAGACTCGTGAGCACAATCATGAATTTTTTTATTCAGAATCCAACAGTCATGGAAACTTCTGCCTATATGAAACGAGTACTTTGACATGTACATCTTGTTAGGGTCTTCCTTTCATTTTTTATATTTAGTCAGTGTCTATCTACTTCTGCTTTTATAAATAATTTTTCGTGTTTTTACAAAAACAAAAAAAATCCTTCTAGTTGATGCATGCATTACAATTCCAAAGACAAATCACAATTTTGCATATTCTCAGTTGCCGCCCCTTGTCACCTCAAAATGAACACAAACCATGTGACACTGTACAATTACTTCACTACAGACATTACTCTGTTATATGGGATGTTTGAGCATATTATCTTCACCTTGTATTTATGCCTTAATTATTGTCCTCGTTGTGATTTTCCCATTAATTTATTACCTCGTTTTCCAGTGTTTATTATTTTACGTTTGATTACGGCTCATGAGCTTTGTATTTACTTAGCTGAGAGTTTACGTCATAATCACGTGACTATTTATTATGTGCCGACAACGCTAAATACTGCAAAACGCTACCGCCATATTGTTCATGGCTGAGAGACGGAGATTTCAAACCTTGTGCACAGTTACATGTAGTTACAAGTACACATGCACTTGTTTCCCTTCATTTTTGACAAAGACAAATTGCAACATACAAATGTGTTGCAAACCTTCAACATGGCTGGTTTCATTTCAAGGTTTTGACAACTACTGATCCACAGAGAATGCAATTTACATTTCACAGCATTAAAGCTACACGTTTATGCTGAAATGTAGACAGTTTAGTGAGAAGTAGATGACATGCCAACATGAAGAATCATTAGACCATGTGCTGAGTTTTTAGGTGATTCCCCAACCATACTTGTACATGTTTGAAATCTCAATCTCTCTGACACTAAGAATAGATATATGTTTTGTATGATTTTTCTATTGTTAGTTTTGATCAAGCAGGTTTGATTGACATGTGTATATTCTATACTGAACGCAAGTTTTTGTTTGGTTCCCTTTTAGCGACCACTTTTGTTTGGTTCCCTTTTAGCGACTGCTTTTACAATGTTTAGTGCAGGATAAAATTTCATGTCGATATATGTACTTGACTCGATATTATTTAGAACAAGTGTGTGTTCATATTTGAGAATTTTGAGCAATGAAAAATGGTATAGTCTGTGCCCCCAAAAATGCAAAAGAAGAATTGTGTGTATAAAGGGCTCTCAGTTCTCTCTGCTATATTTATAAGGCTTATCGATCAAGCTAACATTTGGTTCTCGGGTCAATTTTTCCTGTAAAAGATGCTGCAAGGAGGATATATTTGCTTTCAGTGGAAGATTAATGATGCTACAACAGGAAATATACACAGATTGAAAAAAGACATGCACTAATTTATCAATGGCAATATCTAATTATTTAAAAAGTGTACAGTAGATTGTAAATTCAGCCAAATTATTGAGTTTCAAGAGTTTTCTGCGTATTCTGTTTTGAAAAGGAAGTATTGAACTTCAACAAAGATTGCAGAAATGGTCACCAAAATTTCATTCTGATTTTGATATCATCCATTTGGTTTCTTTTAAGTATACACAATTGCCCATGGCCTGAGAACCAGATAATTCCTTTATGTAGCCTATAATTTCATCCATAATGAAAGATCTCTGTAGGGTTTTACCAAAGATTGTGCATTTATGTGGTCAGTAGAGCTATGTCCGTGTTAGAAACATTGATTAATTATGTTTGAAATCCGATTTAACTGTATAAAGATCATAAGTGATTTGTGGAAATGTTACAAATTTTATTTTTATACACAAAAAGTTTATTTTTGTCCCTCAAATATATGATGGAGAATGCCCTTTCGAAAGTGGGAAGAAACAATAAGACTAATGTATTAAAATTTTACACATGTATAGTTATATACACATTCTGTTATAAGTTTTAAGCTATCTTTATGTTTCCTTTATCATTTTGGGAGTGCAGAAGTAATGGAAACTAATCTCGGGAACAAGAAAATTATTGACATACATTATTTTTAGAAACAAAAACAATCTATATTTTAGTCCACTTCTAAAGTGGTGAGTTGTTTGTACGGTGTGAAAAGTGAGTACAATGTATACACTTCTGTAATGTGCAAACCATGAAGAGAAATTGTCAAAGCAAAAAAAAAATTTGGTTAGTTTTATACTCTTATCCTTGGTGATACAGCCTTGAGGAATGCATAATGGAATAGTGGTCCTTTCCATCCCCTTTTAAAAATATTTAGACCCAATTCATTGTGAATGACAATGCTAAAATTCAGTTTGCTTCCAGTGAAATTTAGAACATTTTGCACTAAAACAGGATTGAAAATTTGACGAGATACACTATATACATAGAGGAATATCTGATTTCCTCACATGTTATAGGACTTATATCCTTATCCCAGAGATGACTCTGCAATTTTGAATGCACTGGTCCACTTAGAAAATTTTAGGCAAGGTATATATATGTACACTGATCAAGGTTGATGTATTACAAATATCTTTGACAAGCCTTGGTAATTTTGATGGCTAATGATATTTAATCCTTGTGTTTTTGCTTTAAACTGTAATCACAGGGACTTTTTCAGATTAGTTTTTGTTGTAAAAAATATTCATCTTTAACATGACAATAATTGGAATTGATGTTCAGTAAAGTGTTGTATCACAATTTATCAAACGTTTTTCAACAACGACATTTTAGACTAGTGCTCTAACATTTGTTTTCCTTATTTAAGGCCAATATGTAGATGTTGGGTGTCTTGCCAATGCATGTGTAGAAGATTTGATCTTTGTATGTGAGTGTGTGTAGGACCAAGATAGGTGAAATAAAATGCTACACTTATAAAGTCTTCTCTTTTTTTCGTCTTAAGAAAAGAAGTTCATGAATATGTAAAATTTCAATCTGATATTAAAATCAGCTCTTTATCTGCTCCTTTTTTTTGGGAGTTGAACTATGTTCAATCTCCCTGGGTCATCACGCACTTTTCTGCGCAGTAATTTGTATTGATTTGTATAATGGTCGTCAGCGGGGGTTCTGTGTCAGCTGATTTACTCCTAGGTAAATCAACATAAACTTTTATAAACATCCGCCATTACATAATCCATGTAACTTTTCTGAATTAATCTAATTTTGATAATTGACATGTAAGGAAATGCAATGATATTGTATTCAAATCAATTTGAATATAGGATTTCGATCAAATTGATACTGATATACATAGAAAAATAAAAGATAAGGTTGAAAATTGTCGTTTGTAGCGCAGCGTTACCTATAAACATTGATAGGGAAACGAACGACAACTGCACACAAGACCTATTGACACCGTGGCGCGAAATATCGAATATGGTGCGAAACCTCAGAAAATTTACAAGAAATAACTCTACAACATTGCGTATGTGTATATATTTGGGTTTTTTTAATGTGATATAAAAAATGCTTGATGTTACATGTATATTGAATTAAAACACGTCATTCCCAGTCAACAACTTTCGATTGGGATCGGAATACGAAATAAAATTTCTTATATCCGGTTGCAAAGTGAAACTGCTTCATGCTTCAAGTTATTGAATTACGTAGTAATTGCACGTTACACATTAGAGAACTGTGTCTTTTAATAAAGAAAGTCACAAAATAGATACAAAATGAGTGTACCTTATTCATTACTGTTACCGAGCTTTCGTCGACGAAAATCTCGAAATGGCGTGTTTCGCTGCGCTTGATGACGGTAAGGTCCACATTTTCTACGTGAGTAGTATGATATTTGTTTATGAATTTTTTGTGCATACATGGTATGTCTCGGCTAGGAATAATGGAAACTTTCTCACCTATGTATGTAAAGACATATTAATCTCTATTTTTAAAAATGTAGAACACTTTTATCAAATGACAATATTTGAAAACGCTTAGAGCCCCGATGTCAGAATTTCCTTTTCCAAGACATCAATATGTCAAATTCATTATACTTTTTTAATAGTATGTACCATATTTTGTACCAGTTATCCATTTTGAATCCCCTATTACAATGAGATTTTGCTGCACTCTGTAATGTTTAAGTGGATGTCATGAGTGTGTGTCAAACAGAAATTTTAAGAGCATGGGATAAGGTGCTGCCATGTATGACTTCACTATCAAAGTTTAACCCAGTTGCCACAATGTTGAATTTATGCTGCAAAAAGGATTGGAAATTGCTCTGGTCAAAACACATTATTTATTTGTCTACAGATGAAAGAGACATGAGGATTCTCCCTCACAAACTGAAAAAAATAAATAGTTATGGATCTTGTACATGTATAGTTTATTAATCACTATAGATTTCCAACATCACAAGTCTGATTCCGCTATATTCTTCCCATTCTGTCAGGTTCATTCACCCCCTGTTTGAGCCACAGTATAATATCCCAAATACCTTGGCAATAAATAACATTATTTGACTAGTGTTTCATTTTTAGGGGAGTTGCGATGAAGTCGAACTCGGGTCATGATCTGATGAAGTGCCTTTGGGCGGGCAGGCGGGCACGCATCAACATTTCATTTCCGCACCATAGCTCTTGAGCGAATTATAGGATCTCATTCAAACTTAGATGGATTGTCACCCTCAGTAAGATGAGGAAGCCTATCGATTCTGGGGTCACTAGGTCAAAGGTCAAGGTCACAGTGGCTATAAATAGACTGAAATTTGGAGAAAATTTTGTTTTCCGCACCATAGCTCTTGAACGAATCATACGATCTCAATCAAACTTAGATGGATTGTCACCCTCAGTAAGACCAGGAAGCCTATCGATTCTGGGGTCACTAGGTCAAAGGTCAAGGTCACTGGATATAAATAGACTGAAATTTGGAGAAAATTTTGTTTTCCACACCATAGCTCTTGAACGAATTATAGGATCCCAATCAAACTTAGATCGATTAAGTAAGACAAGAAGCCTATCGATTCTGGGGTCACAAGGTCAAAGGTCAAAGTCACAGTGGCTATCAATAGACTGAAATTTGGAGAAAATTTTGTTTTCTGCACTATGATTTTTTAACAAATTATGGGATCTCAATTAAACTTAGATGGATTATCGCCCTTGATGAGACAAAGAAGCCTATTGATTTTGGTCAAGGGTTAAAGGTCAAGGTCAGAAAGGATTTAAGTCGGCTGAAATTTATGTACGCAAAATTTTGCTCCCTGCTTGATAATTCTTGCAAACTTTTCTGCCGGTTCCCTCTATGTCCATTCCTTGCGCAACTCGGCTTGTGCATTTCCGATGCCGGACAATTTTTAATTTTTTTGCATTTCATTTATTTTGAGTTATTATACAATTATTTACCATTCCATTGATCCTCTACAGGACTGTAGTATACTCAGGTGACAGTTTAGCATATTGGACTACCTTTTCAAGTAATGAATCCTTAGAATTAGCTACAACTAGGATTAAACTTGAATGTATATATACAGGGGAAAAACTTCTTCATAACTGCAAGGCATTGAAAACCATATTGATTTGAATGTTTGGGCCATAATATGTGGTCACATTTTTCATGAGAATATAAAGGGTTGAAATTCTAGAAAACAACAACACGACTTCAGTTACTCGAGGAGCGTTGTGGCCCATGGGCCTTCCATTATCCATGTTTGTTGTTGTAACGCTTTGAAAAACAACAACAATTGATTTGTATCTAAAATCATGATAATATTCAGTCATTTATCCCCCTACCCTTCCAGTGCTATCTGTTCTAACTGAATTTCCACAATGTTCAACTCCCACGAGTACTTTAAGTACTTTGATTTTATAGGGTCACTACCTCGTGACAATTCTTTTTTTTTTTAAAGGAGTGGATCAAGGAGCTGCTTTTAATCAGATTGGCAACATTTATAATAGTTTTTGGATGCGAGATCAGGCTTCCATCAGAATTTGGTTTTGGGCTAATGTGAAGATCAGAAATTAGGACAACAGGACAAATTCGTACAGAAGTTGCACTCGCAGACCTTTTATTTTCTAATTATGCTTGGTTCGATGTCTGACAAACATCTAAATCCATGGACATTGCATAACCTTGAGGAATTTTTGTCCTTGAAATTGGAATCTTATAATTCATCACTGTTGTGCCTATATTTATACCCCAAGCAACGAAGTTGTGAAGGGTATAATGTTTTTGACCAGTCCTTCGGTCCCTCTTTTGTCAGCGCAACTCCTCTGAGACCGCTCAACAGAATTTCATGAAACTTTGTAGTTAATAAGGACACACTGTGTAGATGTGCACATTTCCAGGAAATTCTGATTCAATAATTTTTCTGAGAGCTATGCCCCTTTTGAACTTTTGAAATTTACATGAAATTTGCCTTACATAGTGCAGATTCAAGTTTGTTAAAATCATGACCCCTGGGGTAGGGCTACAATAGGGTATCGAAGTATTGCATACAAATATATAGGGAAAACATTTAAAAATCTTCTCAAGAACCATTGCATGGGCTAGGAAAGTGCAAATTTACATGAAAGTTTCCTGACATTATATTATTAAAATAATGACTCCTGGGGTAGGATGGGGCCACAATAGAGGATCAAAATTTTACATACAATTATATAGGGAAAATTTCAAGAACCACTGGGCCAGAAAAGTTTACATTTACATGAAAGCTTCCTGACATAGTGCAGATTTAAGTTTGTTAAAATCTTGGCCCCCAGGGGTAGGGTGGGGCCACAATAGGGGATCAAAGTTTTACATACAATTGTATACGGAAAATCATTAAAAATCTTCTCCAGAATTACTGGACCAGAGAAGTTTACATTTACATGAAAAGCTTCCTGACCGTGCAGATTTAAGTTTGTATATATCATGGCCCTCGGGAGCAGGTTGGGGCCACAATAGGGATCAAAGTTTTACATGCGAATATATAGGGAAAATCTTTAAATATGGGCCAAGGTGACTCAGGTGAATGATGTGGCCCATGGGCCTCTTCATCATATTTCTACTGGTTATTTTCTATGTAATAGCAATACAATAAAACTGTCGATTTCTCAGAAAATGCACCATTTCCTCAGGACTTTCCCCTGGAAAACACGGACAACTCCCTCATCAATATTTTTAAACAATCAAAATGCTCAGGAGCCTTCCAGGAATTGATCGCAAGATATTTCTCCATGACAGAAGAATAAATCAATTCTAAAAAGTTGTTTCGGTATAACAGTTTTTGAATGGATTTTTCGGGTTTCCTTTGACAAAAAAGCTATTTCCCGAGGCGACGAGGCCTCCGACAAGGGAAATAGCTCTCTGGTTGAGGGGGACCATAAATTTGCTAAAGGCGGCCCCCAAACCCCCGTCTCGTGAAGTTGAGCTGCTTCCAACTTCAATCCGACCTTGATCCGCCCCTACTAGTGATACAAGATTGGAAAGAATTGTGTTGTCGTTGGGCATTTAGGGAGGGCGGTAAATCTGCTGACTATACATCAAGATGGTGGTCCCTAAAAGCATGGATGCATCCTCCAGTCCAGTGCACGCCTGTTGCGAAGGATTAAAACTCTTGTGTAGGTTGATTTACATACATTACAAAAATCTGTGACGTAATTATTCATAGGGCGTCACCCGACGATTGTTTACGAGTTCGTTCGTTCTGTTTAAAATTATGTCTGTTCATCATGCATTTATGTATCTTGTATGGCAAAACCCTTTACTATTTATTCGTAAACTAAGATATCTCTTTAAATAAGAGAGATATACCAATTTTTTAACCAATCAAAATACTTCTAGTGTAAAAATGGTGGAAAAGGTTAAAGAGATGGTTGGGGAAACATAATTCAGTATAGCTGTAAATGTACATCTAGTCTAGCTCACATATTTTATCAATTGATTGTCTTTGTTTTGTTTTGTGTTTTTGTTACCTGTATACACTTCACATGCGGTAAACGCAAAATCTTCGCCCGGAATTGCAGCCATCATGGTAAAATTTGCTTTGCCGGGCTTACGGTTTTAGGAAGAATTCATTAAGTATTCAAACTAGTAAAAAATATTGGAAAGAGATATCTCTTTTTCTTTGAGAGATATCTCTTTCAACGATTAAAGAGATATCTCTTATACTTTGAGAGATATCTCTCTCGGAATTCTAAGAGAGATATCGCTTTAAATGAAGGAGATATCTCTCAAAGTGAAAGAGATATCTCTTTAAGTGAAAGAGATATCTCTTAAAGTATAAGAGATATCTCTTAAGTATAAGAAGTACCTCTCAAAGTGAACAAGATATCTCTCTAAGTGAAAGAGATATCACTTAAGTGTAAGAGATATCTCTAAAAGTAAAAGACATCTCTTTAAGTGTGAGAGATATTTCTAAAAGTAAAAGAGATATCTCTTTGAAATAAGAGATATCTCTATAATTTAAAGAGATATCTTGTTTTTCGAATAAATAGTAAAAGGGCTTGCCATAATCTTGATTTCAATATATACTAGGGGAAAAAAGAAACTACATTTTTCTATATTTGTTTATATTTATAAAATCTAAACAATCGATAAAGGTGATGTTTTTAAACAATATCGGATAGTACCCGACTCAGATGCACGGACTGAACACATATTGTTTATTGAAGTGTTCGTACGCACGAGTTTTACTGGCCAATACTGTTTGGAGTAAGAAGTGTAAAAGGTTTGTTTGGACACTATTCGTTAAAGAAAGCACTTTAGTTTTGACAAAATTTACCCTTCTCTCATGCCACAACTAAGCGAAAACCAACGTAATCGTGCTGTTGGGATGCTTCAATCTGGAATGGCACAAAATATCGTAGCAAGACACTCTGGAGTTCATCGGAACACCATCCAGTCATTATGGAGACGTTTCCAACAATGTGGTAACACTCGGGATCGACCACGTTCTGGTGGTCCACGTGTGACATCGCGTCGACAGGACAACCACATTAGACTTGTGCACCTGAGAAATCGTTTCCAGACAGCAAGTTTGACTGATCGTAGCATTCCTGGACTTCGACCAATCAATCCAAAAACTGTGCGTAATCGTCTGCGCGAGCACAACATCAGACCGAGACGTCCAGCAGTGCGCCCCAATACTGCTTCAACGTCATCGTATCGTGGTGCAGACGACATCTGCGATTCAGAATACAGGACTGGACCAATATTGTTTCATACCGATTGTTAGGCCGCTCTTAGCACACTGATTTTGACTACGGATAACGTCGTTTACCTGATCAAGATATAGGGCTCACGGCGGGTGTGAACGGTCGACAGGGGATGCTTACTCCTACTAGGCATCTGATCGCACCTCTGGTGTGTCCAGGGTTCCATGTTTGCCCAACTCTCTTTTTTGTATTGCTAATAGGAGTTGTGAGATTGATCACTGTTCGTTATCTTCACTTTTCATATGGATGAAAAGTGGAGGATGTGTACAATGAAAACTTTCAAATACTTTATTAATCAAAAAACCAGTTTTAGAAGAAAGTAATCTGAAAAAGAAAAAAAATTGCTGGACTCGAACCTGCGATCTGCAGATCGACAGGGTATTTTTTGTCTTTTAAGCAATCAACATGTTAACCGACTGAGCTACAAGTACCCGAGCGATTATATTTAAAAGGAATATACAAATATTGTTGTTTTTCATATTTTCATTCATGTTTAAAAAGGAAATCAGCCATTATGTCAATGTAGTTACTCCTTAATGTATTTCTCAGAGCTTTGGTTCAGATGGCATTCAAATGTCTTTGCCTATTATCCTTTTGAGGTTACATTTTGATAAGCCATTAGAAGATCAAAGTACCATATACAACCTCGCATTGGGTCAAATGTAGTCTGACGTGTTTCATACCGATTGTTAAGCCGTTCTTGGCACACTGATTTTGACTGCGGATAACTCCGTTTACCTGATCAGGATATGGGGCTCACGGCGGGTGTGACCGGTCAACAGGGGATGCTTACTCCTCCTAGGCACCTGATTCCACCTCGTGTGTGTCCAGGGGTCCGTGTTTGCCCAACTATCTATTTTGTATTGCTTGTAGGAGTTATGAGATTGATCACTGTTCGTTATCTTCACCTTGCATGTTACTGGAAATATTTACCTATTCAATAACTTTCTTCGTAATTGGTGAGATAAATTGGTTACAGTTTAATGTTTATTAGTTATCGTCGTCTTCCAACAGGAAGAGTGACAAAGGACCAACGAGGAGTTGCTTTTGGTACTACAGGGTACGCCACGGGAGCTGTTGCCGCTGACTTCTGCAATGATGTCGCCATTGTTTGTTGTATCGTATTGTTTTGAGACAACGTTGATGAATTCTGTTTTGACGTTACAAGATGTGTTGATTTTGGTGTTGATACATGTTGATGAGTCATCGGGTGTGTTGTTGCAGATGTTATTGAACTCTGAACTTTTGGAGAAGTTGTCACCGTGGCAGAAGACATTGTTGCTGTTGTCGTCACGGGATAAGTTGTCTCGCCCCCAGATTGCGTCTGGTGAACTGGAAAACAAAATCATTAAAGGTATTTCACAAAATGATAACTTCGGACATTTTCGTAGTTGTTATCATGCATGCTTACCTAGAATAACCTGTTGTAGAGTTTCGCTAACGCAGTTATTAGATTTACAGCAGCGAGTCGAACTACCAAAGTGCAAAAAGTCGTTCTGTTGAGCAGATCTGCACTCCAGGTCCTAAGTTATAAAGGTATCCATGAATGAATGCAAGCAACTGAGTTTCAACTGCTTGTAGGTTCCGAATACACATGTATGCACAGTGTACAGTAATTTTAACATATGGTGAATCATTATTAAGTCTCCAGTTCAAGAGTATTTATTTTAAACTGATATGCAAATCAAACAAAAACTATTCTCTCATGAAAGCAAGACTTGTTCTGAAATTGATATTTGAAAATCATCTGGTGGAGACCCCATGATCAAGCACCCCTTTCCACAAGTTTTCAAGCAAAAAATCATGTGCTGTGTTATTATAAAGCCTTAATTCAATATCCTATTTGTTTTGTATCTTGAGAACAGACTGCAATTGATGGAGAACTTACTAATGTGCACTTGGACAGCAGTTTGCCATCCCCGTATCTTATCATGCAAGTGTTGTCACATACGGTCGCAAAAGATTGACATCGAAAAGTTAGATAATCTTCACATGTGAAACAGGAAATGGAATGAATTGGAGGACTCGTTACATGTTGAGATGGCTGTGTCAGAGTTGTCAGAGTGATTGGTGCAGCAGTAGCACAGTTTGTTCTACAACAAATAAGTGAAAATCTTTTCAATAATCTGCAGATCCTTATACATGTATGCATACTCTTTTCCATCAGCATCTTAGGGTTTTGTCACCATGGAATGGTACCGTCCGAAGACCTTCTAATGCAGCAAAGAAAACACATACCGTGACGAGACTGGCAGAAGCAGGAACATTGAATGTCCGCCCAGCTCTTGTATATTATGCAGATAATCGGATCATAGGTATAGCACTGCGACACCTTGTCCCTGCATGTGGAGGGATCTGGAAATATCGTGATTATAGAGTGATTTTAATGTGAAATTGCAACGGCGTCTTTGTATTTCTTACTGCTGCGCCTAAGATTTAAGATCGAGGGCTTGGTGATTTTTTTTTTCTCTCTCTCTTTTTTTTCTGTCTTTGTCTGACCTCAACTTTAGTCATGGCTATAATTTTGAACTATACAATATCTAGATTGAAAGTTCAAGCTTTTCTTACTCTTCGTTTGTTCGAAACTTTGTGATAACAAGATAAAGACTGATAGGTCAAGGCCAAAGCTATACATTTACATTCCAACCCGATTTTGTTAAAATCGTAAAAATATGTTGTGGTTTATTTGACAATAGTTTACAATGACATCATTATCATACGCTCAGGAGCATTATAAAAATCTTGTCTCTTGACCACGTTTTCTATGTTGATGAGGTGAAGTGAAATTTGTATCTCTGACCGCTGTTTTTCATGCGTCCCGAGATCGTAATCAAGAGACGATGTTTTTGGTCTGTTTTTCTGCGTGTTTGTTTGGGGTTTTTTTAAATGATAACCTTGATTATGACTTTTGAATTAGCCAGAATCGGGACGTATAATAATGAATAATCGAGTGATTTTTGTTTTTAACAGATGCTATTTTCATTCTTCTGTAACGGGCGGGTTTGCCCAGATAAGTTCTAAAGGTATAAAGACAGAAATCAACATTTCACCTCATTTCTTTCATTAAGTATATGCATCGTTTTGACGTAATAGGATTATCACATATAAGTTATTAACCAAGCGCACCTAATAATCTGTATTCATCGTCAGGATTTCTTACCAGCGAAGTCCGAATGTCCTTGAAACACACCAATGGAATTTTTCAGTAAACCTATACATAAAACTAAGACGACGCAAAGAATGTTCATCTTAGCTCCAGATTTGATCTCGACGACAAGAGGACTGGACATTAGAACAGATCCCACACTACTTAATATAAAGATAAACTTCGCGGTCATCTCTGATTGCCCACTGGACAATATATCATTTCACCTTTTGTGTAGAGTCTGTACTGCATATTCATTCAATAACTCATATAAATCGGGTCCCGTAGTGATCTGGGTTGGAATGGGTCCTCAGTAGCCCTTGTTTGTCGTAAAAGGCGACTAATGGGGTGGTCCTTCGGATGAGACCGTAACAACCGAGGTCCCGTGTCACAGCAGGTGTGGCACGATAAAGATCCCTCCCTGCTTAAAGGCTGTAAGCGCCAATCATAAGTCTACATTTTTCAGCCCTTCACCGGCAGTAGTGACGTCTCCATATGAGTGAAACATTCTCGAGAGGGACGTTAAACAACATATAATCAATCATATAGATCGGTGCTCCATTGCAAGCAGGAGCAGTGTATACTTCGCTGTGTCAGCGATATTTTTACCAGGGAACTGTTTATCCATTGGACATACGCTACATGCAAGGTGAAGATAACGAACAGTGATCAATCTCATAACTCCTACAAGCAATACATGTAGTCAATAGACGTGTCCATCACAGTCAGTTTTCGTCAATAGGTGAAACTGATATAGATGTGGTAGGCTATCTTATGTATATCATGCACCTACATAGATTTACCTGTTACTCATGAATATACAGCCAAATTTTCGCACCCGTTTTAAAAACGCTCATTTAGCCATCATCTTTTACATAGGGCAAACAGCAAAACGTGGCCGCTCAGGAGTAAATTCAGTCTCAGCATCCCGCTGGTGCGCTACGATCTGTTCGACAAGGAAGCCGAGTACACAAGTAGTTTGATTATTGGGCCATTCTGAAACTGTTAAACCGAGAACGGTTTAAAAATGGAAAGAAAAAACAACACAAAGTAGACTTCATCCATGTTTATTCGTGATGGTGACCCAGATTTTAGTACTATACGTTGGAATGGTAAGTGGTAGTCTCCCTGAATCTAAATGAGAATTGATATAGTACTTAATTTTATCAAAATTCGATAAAATACCGATTCCTCATTCATTTATGAATACATTAACATGTATTGTTTTCGTCTTCATCTAATTCTTGTCAACTGGAGCAAAACGAATTGATTAAACTTTTTGATCTTTTGGTTTATGAATTTTTGAACCTGCGCTTACTGACTTGGAAGCTGTTGAAAAAATTACCTTGATCGAATTTACAGAAGCAGCGACACTGCACCATCGCCCAAGATTTAAATCGAATGCACATATCTGCACCATAGCTCGGGCATATTGAAATATTGTCTCTGCACCCTGAAGAATAAGCAGATTGGAGTATTCAGGTCTGAAGAAGACTCGTGTATCATGATGCTTTATGCTTGGTGAATATTTATTGGATATTATAATGTGCAAGGAAACTGTTTTACATAAAAAAGACAGGAAAGTTGTGTATCAAAAGACAGAAAGCTCTGAGTGAAAAGCTTCGTCCATTCAGTTTCACAACTATATGTCTGATTACGGTAGATGCCTTACGTGAAAAAAAAAAACTGGTAGGCATTTCAAGTCGGTCCAAAACATTTTCTGTCTTGTCTTGAAAAGTTCTTCCTTTAATTGTAATATAGATAATATTCTTTCTTACATTGTATTCTCATTTTCGTTTTTACCTCGGTCTGTTGTTGCCGAAGCAATCGTTGATCTTGGTGGTGCTGTTGGCAACATGGAGACACCTGTAGTGTATTATGAGTTTTAATCAGTGAAGCGTAATATCTACATTGGTAGCCTAGTATGGATAGGTAAGAAAGATGCACAAACACAGTACACGCACTTACCTTTACAGAACAGTTCCTTGGGATCAAATGTGTCTTTTGTATAAGTAGTGTTTGTATGTGTAATGCTATTGGCATTGCTGGCCAATTTATCTGTTACTTCATCAGTGAAAAGCACGGGAATGATTTCAACGCCTTTCCCGAGCAGTTCCTCCACTGGCTCCGTTGTATTTTCAGGGTGAAATATGCCATCCGTCAATACTAAAAGCACATTATCAGCATGTGGGCGATCACCACCATTTTTTGTGAACATTGCATCAATTACGAAGTTAAATCCTTCCTCTAAGTGAGTAAATTTACCAATGTGCGAAATATTTGATATGGCTCTAATTATGTCTTGTTCTGATGAATTAAGTTTGAATTCCAGTCTAGCATCGTTAGAAAAGCTAACTGCACCGAACTTGGTGTTGTTATTGTAAGAAGCAGAGCTGTTGACGATTTCTTTCATGAATTCAATCTGGGCATTGAACGAGTCGTTGGTTTCACTCCCACTGCTATCGACCAGAAAAACAACGTCCAGAGGTCTGCATCCTGAGAAGAAACGCTAGCGTCATCGTTTATTTTCAGGTTAGTCACGTTTTACAATGTGAATTTGCAATCAAACTAAACAACGGCATGAAAGTGTTCGTAGCGTACCTGTGGTAGGAATTTTTGAGTGGCATGTCATCAGGAATGCATAGACCAGAGTAGAAATGAACAAGGATCTACAGACGACCATTTTGTCCGTTGGAATTTTTTATGAGAAAATGGCTAAGATTGCTTAGCCTCATTTGATAACAGGTTGTTCGTAACTTGTCATATTGATAAGAAAGGTCGTATGTATATACCGTTTGTAATATGTGTCCACATACACCTACTGAAGGATTAATTAATTTTCATGATAGCTTATCTAATAGTAAATTCTGTGGGAAAATACGTTATGAACGATCACCAAGTTCGAACCTAAAATGTAAAAACCATATTTTTACTAGTTCTAATTTTTAATTACTAAAAACCCTTTCACATGCATCTGTTTGCACACGGGGTGCATTTTGGGGCATATGTGCAAAATTTGCAACCAGGAGTATATTGTGTCATGTGAAAGCATTTGCATATATGTAAAGTATTTTACTCATTTGTTTTATTCCTAGTGTGAAATCTGTATCTAGTCAGACGAGGTGCATATTCACTTTTACATATGAGTAAATTTAGTCCCGTGAACGCATGGCAAAATTTACACACATGACAAAATTATTGAAATTGTCACTAGAATATTGCATAATTTTCTTTTAAAATTTCACATCGTCCTGTATTAGAAAGAGTTGTGAACTTCTGCTGTGTCTGTAACTTCAAACTGCAAATTGTATTAGAACAATAAATGACAAAATCTATAGCTACATAATAAGGATATATCCATCTCGTTCTTTTGTCCTCAAAATACATCCATATTGCTTGGAATAGGTAACTTAGTACGGATTTACACACAGTTTGCTAGTGCATGTGAACGCATCGCAAATATTACATAAACACAGTAAGAGTAAAATTTGCAAGTGTAAAATTTGCGCCTATGAGTAAAATGTCGTGCATGTGAGTGGCAGCTGCTCAACCATTTAACTATGGGGAATTTTGTTTGTTATACGACACTCAAATGACCGGAAAGATAACAGATGCCCTGTAATGAAACTAGAAATTAGGTGTCTATCATTGTCTCTCACTCCATGTTTTTATTCATGGAAATTGAGCGTTTCGAATAAACTTTATAAAATGATAGATCAAGAACCCGATCGTATAATTTTTTTAAGCAATCGCTTGAATTGTCCAATACTAACTTATCCTTACATGAAGGGATACCTTCATTAATTCATTTAGCAGAACACTGTATTCTACATACATTTTTCTGGAAACGTACATGAAATCGCAAACATTGCAGGAAAAAAATCTTAAGTTTGCTCCTGTTTAACAAACTACAGAAAGACATTTCATCATATATATTTTTCTGTGTTTTTTCTTTAAATAGAAATGGATTTAAGCATGTAAAATATTTATATTATTGACCTTGTAAGCTATTTACACATAACGGCTGAAAATTATCTGACCTTGGCATGTCTCCATATTTGGTGATGATTTCCATATTTGAACGATGGTAAAGAGAAATAGTCCACGAAAGGCAAACTCTAAACACATAAAATAAACGATCATAACGGAATGAATATCTGTTTTTATTTACTGAATGAATATCTGTTTTTATTTACTGAATGAATATCTATTTTTATTTACTGAATTACATGTTGATTTACATGGTACTACACACTGCTGTAACGCAGCGGTTTAGTTGTTAGTTGTTCAAAAAGTAGTTCGTAGAATGTATATATCCATACGCGGACGAAGGGCACTAAAATGAAACAAAATGCGTCTTCGTTGTTGCAATTGGCACTCAATGGAAATCAAAGAGAAAACATACATGCAGTGAATGAATGAGCCAAAATCTAGATAGAAGTGTAGCAGATGTTTACATTTTCTGAACTTTCTTTCTAGCTTATAACAGTATATTGACATTCACTGTGTAAGAGTGTCAGGGTGTAGAAGAGTCGTAGACAGAACGCCAGGTGAACGTCTTATCGAAGCCTCTGTTAATAGAATAAACGCAATTACAACCAATGCATGGGGCAAATCTGACTTCTTTTTCGTAAATTAATCTGCAACAATAAACTTTTGTGGTATTGGTGCTCGATTCCAAGAAAGAAAAAAATATTTCCAAACTTGAGTTCTGAAACGGAACACACATTAGGTTACAGTAGGTTAAACAGGACTCGAACGCACAACCCAAGGTGAGTCCTCTTCACCATCGACATTGATTAATGCATACATACAAACAAGTGCTCGACATTTATTGGTTTGAAGAGAAGTTTGTCACGTGTCGGGATTCTCTATGAAGTATTTAAAATGTATCGCTGCGCACAGTATTTAGCATAAATTTGCTCAAGTCTCTATGTTTAATAATCATTGCTCTCTTTAATACTTTTTAATAATGCCAAACATAGATATGTTTGGTGATATTTTAGTATGGTAGAGAGCAGATATTTAGACTTCTGAAACAGAAAAATTTGAATGAAATGATAAATTAATAATAAAAAAACCCATAGAGACTTGAGCAAGTCTATATTTAGCACTTCTGCTTTTAAAAAACACCTTTTCACACCTGAATATCTATATTTGTAGTCTTGTGATATCTTTCACATCTTTTTTTTTTTATCATTTGTAAATTCCTTCCGTGTTTAGAAAAAGAGTAATATTGTTATTGCGCTTGAAAAATTTAACTTCCTGAAACAAGAACAGCGATACCGGAAACGATAGAGTATTGGACGATTCTGTGTTAAAGTAAACTTGGACGTAGATGCAGACACAAGTGTGAACCAAATTTTAGTAAGTATAGGATAGCGCACTAACAGGTACTGTACTTTGTAATGTGTGAATTCGTCTCGCATGTCTCTTCCATCTCGAGAACTATGTTTAGCCGTGTAACTCAAATATATGTACACTACATGGAATGAAGATCGATATATATTTATGTATAACTTCCTGTTCAAAACAAAACGATAGATAATTTATCCGTATATGGGTTAACATAACCTAAATCCAAAGCCTTTCATTCACTTTGTGAAGATTTCTGTTTACAAGGTAACGCCCAAAATATTCTGTAATTCATCATGATATATATGTATTCACTTGTTATACATCTCTTCTTTCAGAATTTTGACATTTGGTCAGTATGATTCCAGTTACTCAGAGTGTATTTTTCATACTGCTGGCGATGCAGGACAGCATACTCGCTAATCCATGTACTCAAGCTGAAAAAACAATCCCAAAAATGTGTAAGTGTTCGCATTATGGCAAATCTGCATATGTAAAAATAATTTGTGTGAACACAAATCGAACCTCACCAGCACAACAAATACCAAAAATGCCGAACAACACCAGTAGTGTACATATTCAAAGATTTCAACTAGTAAGCGTCACCAAAGAAACCTTCGGCAACCTGATAAATATCCCACTGATGCAACTAACCCTACGGGATAATAATATCGAGAACATTTCCGTGGATGCGTTGTCGGAACTGCAAAGCCTGCGGTATTTGGAGATCAGTAGAGAAACTAAGGTTTCAAAACAAAATATATCCCTAATGATGTGTAATGTAACTAAAACCATTAAGTATATCCGATTTTCTCACAATGTTTGGGACACACCCCCTGACTTTAAAGGACTCAAGCATTCTCTTTATAAGATAGACTTATCCTATAACTATTTCCACAGTTTGAATGGCACCTGGTTTGCAGATTTGAGGCAGCTCAGAGTCTTGGATGTGTCATTTAATGGAATATCAGAAAATAGTTACAACTTCACTGGCATAGAAAATGTCACAAATTTGTTCTTACGGGGGAATTGGTTTAAAACATTTCCAAACTTTTGTAATTATTCATTTAAAAACTTACAAAAGCTCCATTTTCAGTATAATAAATTGACTGAATTTAAACGAGAATATTTTTATTGTTTACTAGATTTGACCCACTTAAACTTGAATGGACATGCGATACGAAAACTTTACAATAACACCTTCACATCTTTAAGATCTTTGAAAAGACTCAATATTCAAAGGTCTGCTGGGCAACTCTTTCATATTGAAGCTAGGGCATTTGAAAGTACGTCATTAAAAGAACTGCTCTTCACAGGCAATGGATTCTGGTTTCAGAACACTCATACCAACCCTGCTCCCGAATATTTCAAACACTGTCCAAATCTAACATTGTTGAACATTACCTCCAACAAGCTTAAACTAAAGGGACATGAATTCATTTCAATGATGAAACCTTTGAAAAAATTGCAAGTGCTAGGTATAAGAGATATGAATCTGGACTATTTACCACGGGGGTTTATGAAATATTTACCTCATTTGTTCAAACTCGACGTGTCAGACAACTTCCTGCAAGCGTCGTGGGATGGTGAGTCCGTTTTCGGTTATAAATCGAAATTACGCTTTCTTGATTTATCGGACAATAATATCGAAAAAATCACGCCTTCGAATTTCCCAGAAAGACTCCTGAATGGAATGAGCAGTAGCGGTGGACTAGATGTCAGTCATAACAAGTTTTCCTGCAACTGTGATGATGCGCTGTGGTTTTACAAATGGATGCACTCCAACAAAGAAAAGTTATCCTCGGTAGACAAGATTACATGTAGGCCTAATGCGCACGATGATCTGGGTACGAGAATATTGTTTAACCTTACTGAAAAAGACTTGTGTCCCATCAACCCGGCAGTGGTAATTGCTATTATAACATTCTGCAGTGTTCTCATGGCGGTGCTTCTCGTGTTGGTAGTGGTGTATAAACTGCGATGGCATATACGTCATTGGTTATACGTAGTGAAACAACGGAGGAGAGGATACGAAATCATAAAAGATGATCCCGATTTCAATTACGACATATATATTGTTTACGCTGACGAAGATAATAATTTTGTTTTCAAGATTGCCGTACCCTATCTGGAAGACAAGGGCTACAGTCTCTGTGTGAGGTGTCGAGATTTTGAAATCGGAAAGTTACACTGCGATAACATTGTCGACAACATGAACCAGAGCAGACGAGTTCTCTTAATTCTGTCCAATCATTTTGCAAAAAGTAAATGGTGTGAATTTCAAATGCATTTTTCGTACAACAGATGTTTGGAAGAGAAAAGAAATAACATCATCGTAGCAGTTTTGACCGAAATCAGCTACAAGTATTTGTCGAACACTCTAAAGGCATTGCTGACGACACATGACTACGCGCTATGGTCAAAGTCTGACGAAACGGGGCAGAATCTATTCTGGGGGAAAGTATTACGGAAATTACAGTTCCAATCCGACCATACAGAAAGTGCTGATGATATGATTGGTGACATTCAATAATGATACCGGAAGATGCAGCTTTAAAAGTACATGTTCAACTGTTATTGGACATTCGAACCTAAATCCTATTGAAACCAATAGTTGACTGTTGGAATTGAACTAATTTATTGAACTTTGGAACATGCTGGTGTACACAGCTGGAATATTTCATGTTAATTCCTAAACCGCTTGCTTGTGCATATGGAGATGAAGAGATTTCATCTGTGTTAAAGTATTGCGAGAGTCGCTTATTGAAAATAATGAAAAAATAAGGAAAGAAAATAATGCATAGGTTCTCTCCTAAGGAAGCTCTCAGCAAATTGAGGATGAAATGCTTATTTATTGAACTGCATTGAAAATTTTTTTCTTTTTCTTCCTTGAATGGAAAAAAAATGGCTTCAACATATAATTTACATTGTGTATGAAATAACATGTAGATGTTCTATTCTGTAGCGGATTTAGAGCCCATCCCCCACCGAAGATAGAAAACCCAAAATTAGTACAACAGCAAATGTATACAAGATTTAACGTTATATATATAGACAAGTGCATTAAGATAAACAAATCAATAATTAGTTATTGTTGTTATTTATTGATTTTATTATGTATAATTTATAGCTAGAATAGCAAATAAAAATACTCTAAAAAGAAAACCCCGGAGTCCCCAGATATCTATCCTATTATCCCCCTTTAACAAATCCACTCCTAATAAACATTTGTCTAATGAAAGGTGAAGATAACGAACAGTGATCAATCTCATAACTCCTATATGCAATACAAAATAGAGAGTTGGGCAAACACGGACGCCTGGGTATACCAGAAGTGGGATCATGTGTCTAGGAGGAGTAAACATCCCCTGTCGACCGGTCTCACTCGCCGTGAGCCCTATATCTTGATCAGGTAAACGGAGTTATCCGTAGTCAAAATCATTCCAAGAATTTAGCAACGTTTGTATTGTGTTCATCTACTGAGACGTGACCAACTGTAAGTTTTGAATGTTGTTTCTTGTCCCACTGAAGAATTGTTCACTCCTGTAGAGACGTAGCCATTTGTAGGTTAAGTGTCACTAATTGTGACCTATGTATGACAGTCATGGCTGAGGCAGGGAGGATTCTTAATTGTGCACACGCCTGTCGCTCGGATTTTAAACGTCTCATCCCAAAGACCCACGACTCCCATTTCTGAATACCGTGCTGTTAATTGGCAAAATAGCAATCAGTACATATTTTAACCATTTGATCGAATGCGGTCAAGGCACGATCTCATGGAGCGCCAATAATAACATATAAACTCAAATAACTGAAAATATCTTTGAATATTTTAATATACCGAATTCATTTGATGCACACACCACTTCATGTAACGATCTCTTCAAATAATTAATGATGTCTTCAATTCTGAATTATTGTGTGCATAAATTTACTTATTGATAGCATTTAATTATTTTTGCTGAATTGATGCGCGCACTAATTGAATTATTGCTCTCTTCAATTGAATTAATGATATCACAAATTCAATTGATGTGCATAATAATTCTATAGGGAGAAAGGGGGAATAATTAACTAACCAGCATATCCACAATTGAATTGACGTGCCCGTTAATTCCTTATACAGTACATTTGTTATAATCAAAGATATCTTCAATTGAATTAAAGAAATCAAATAATTTGTACAGAGCTCTAAATTAAATGTCGCTGTAAATTAAAGAGATCATTAATTCAATGGAAAAAATGTTGAATTGAAGTTACCTCTAATGAGATGAATGCTCTCTCTAAAAGAATTATTGCACGCATTATTTGAATTAATCTCATTAATTCAATTGATGCGCACGTTAATTGAATTATTGCTTTCTTCAATTCAATTGTAACGCACACAAATTCTGTTGTTGATATCATTAATTTATTTGAAGAGAGCAACAATTCAATTATTGCGCGCATCAATTCAGCAGAATAATTAATGCTATCAATAGTTTAATCAATGCACTCAATACTTTAGAATTAAAGATTTCATTAATTTTTCGGAGAGATCTTCAAATGAATCGTTGTGTGGTGATAATTATCTTCAAATAATTAAAGATATCTTCAATTATATTCTGAAATTATATTTGTGACATCTGACTTTATCTAGTCGGCAAAGCATTTAGAACGGTATTTGCCGTTTGCATTTAAAACGGTATTTACGGTTTACATCTGAAATGATATTTATGGTTTGCATCTAGAACGAATTTTACGGTTTGCATTCAATCCATGAAGCCTAATAAAAAATTCACTCCACAATCATCGACTCCGGCCCACTCCATTCTGGAACCTTGGGATCATTCCGGAAAATGGGGTTTTGCAAACCTGGACTCCGGGTCACTGAGTGCCAAACCCATGGTGTTTCGGAAATCTGGGGATAGACCATCTCGAACTATGGGCACGGACACTCTTACGTATTTGTTTAAATCATCTCATCATAGAGAAAGTAGATATCATATTAGTAATGTGAATGAAACTGCTGTCAGACCCATTTACTGATGTTTTGATCTATGGTGCAGTAGAGTGTTGAATCTTGGTAAATGCTTTTCCAAGATAAATTGAAGAATTTGCAGCTCAAATCAATTCTTGAGTCTACCGTAGTAGTCATATTTCTAGAACAGTCTATCTTGCTCTCTGAAGTTTTTGTTTTGTTTAAATATAAACATTTACTTTCCATTGTATTTCTCCCATTGAACTACTTCGCAAGCCTTGTGTTTGATTAGAAATCGTTTGAGTATCTTAGTATTCCTTTATCAATTAACAATCATAAAAAACCCTGGAATCCAAGTATAACAGAAGAGTTTACTCATTAACAACACAATGAGACGTATACAGATATTTACACTAAGTACATGGAACAGATGCTTACTGGTACACAATGAGACATATACAGATATTTAAACTTAGTACATGGAACAGATGCTTACTGGTCCACAATGAGACATATACAGATATTTAAACTAAGTACATGGAACAGATGCTTACTGGTACACAATGAGACATATACAGATATTTAAACGTAGTACATGGAACAGATGCTTACTGGTACACAATGAGACATATACAGATATTTACACTAAGACATGGAACAGACGCTTACTGGTACACAATGTCTTGATATACAGGTATATGACATATTTCGCTGTATGCAATATACGATATGTCCTGTTCAAGGGCCTAGCTGAGAGTGTCCGAGTGGTCACTGGTAAGGTAGAGTGGCTTACCCGTACATAACGTCTGGATATCACGATCTGTCCAAGGGACTAGCAGAGAGTGTCCGAGTAGGAAGGTCGTGGCGGGAATGTGACGCGTGTGAGAACCAATCATGCATATAATTATAGGCCAGTCTGTTCATGCATATAATTATAGGCCAGTCTGTTCATGGGCACCGGTACATAACCCTTGCATACATCACATACTCCCACAACACATTTCGTTGCTGCTCTGTTGCTGCACATGAATTGAAATGTTGGGAACACAAACTCAAAGCGTTGAAAGTTAGAAACGGTAATGTTGTCCTAATAACGATAGTACGGGTCTATATGACACTCCCTATTACTATTTATTAGCAAAATAAGATATATCTTTAAATTAAAGAGATATCTCTTATTTTAAAGAGATATATCTTTAAATTAAAGAGATACCTTAATTTTAAGAAATATCTCTCTCAAAGAGATATCTCTTACACATAGAGAGATATTTCTTTCACTTTGAGAGATATCTCTTTCATTTAAAGAGATACATCTTATACTTTAAGAGATATCTCTTTCACTTAAAGAAATATTTCTTTTACGTTGGTTAGAGCATCGCGCTCAAAATCACACGGCCTCTCACCTCTGGTCGGCGCGGGTTCGTGAGAAAGTTTCCCAGTTTACTTTCGGAAGGTCGGTGGTCTTCCCAGGTACATTGTATCTGGGTTCTCTCTTCCACCAATAAAAACTGGGCGCCAACAGATAACTAAAAAATTGTTGAGTGTGGCGAAAAAAACATCAATCAATCAATATTTTACTTTGAGAGATATCTCCTTCACTTAAAGAGATATCTCTCTAAGAATTCCTCGAGAGATATCTCACAAGTATAAGAGATATCTCTTTAATTGTTGAAAAATCAATATCTGCACCAAGGGGTGCATGAGCCGAGTTGCATGGGATACATTGTAAAGTCAGGAATGATGTGGCATAGTTATAATTGTGAATATTCGGATTTAAACTTTTAGAGTTATCATGCAGATCCAGATATTTCTAAAATTTTCAATCTTTTTTCAGGACTGTGACCTTGACCTTTTTTCTCCAAAATCAATAGGGGTCTTCCTAACCTGCTATCCAACAATATAACCAAGTTTCATTTGATTCAGTTTTAAACTTTTTGAGTTTCTGTCCAGAAACCATATTTGTCTGAAGTTTTCAATCTATTTTCGGTCACTGTGACCTTGACCTTTGACCTCTTTCCTCCAAAATCAATAGGGGCCTTGCTTTGCTGGTATCCAACAATATATCCAAGTTTCATTTGATTCAAATTTTAAAAAAATCGAGTTATCCTCCTGAAACCAATTTTTTTTTTTTTAAATCTATTTTGGTCACTGTGACCTTGGACTTTGACCTATTTTCTCCAAAATCAATAGGGGTTTTTCTTACCTGGTACATAACAATATCTTTAAGTATCGTTTGATTCGGATTTAAACTTTCCGAGTTATCATCCGGAAACCAAATTTTTCTGAAATTTTCATTCTATTTTCGGTCACTGTGACCTTGACCTTTGACCATTTTTCTCCAAAATTAATAGGGGTCTTCCTTACCTGGTATCCAACAATATATCAAAGTTTCATTTGATTAGATTGTAAACTTTTCGAGTTATCATCCGGAAATCAATTGTTGACGCCCGCCCACCCACCCACCCGCATCACCAAACCAATAGCCGAGATCAACTTCGTTGCAACTCGGCTAAAAAGAGATATCTTTCAAAGAGAAAGAGACACCTCTTTCCAATATTTATGCCCCCTTCAAAAAAGAGGGGCATATTGGTTTGCACCTGTCGGTCGGTCGGTCGGTCGGTAGACCACATGTTGTCCGCTCAATATCTTGAGAACCATTCACTTGATGATAATGATATTTCATATGTGGGTTGGTTATGAGTAGAAGAGGACTCCTATTGTTTTTCAGGTCCAAAGGTCAAGGGTCAATCTACTCTGGACATACGAATATAATGTGCGCTCAATATATTGAGAACCCTTTGCTTGAAAGACATCAAACTTGGCACACTGGTACATCCTAAGAAGTAGATGACCCCTATTGATTTTGAGGTTAAAGGTCAAGGGTCAAACTGGGCATAGGATTATACTGACCATTCAATGTCTAGAGAAACCTTTGCTTGACATACATCAAACTTGGTACACCAGTACATCTTCAGAAGAAGATGACTCCTATTGATTTTGAGGTCACATGGTCAAAAGTCAAGGGTCAAACTGGACATCGGAATATACTCTCTGCTCAATATCTTGAGAACCCTTTGCTTGACAGACATCAAACTTAGTACACTGGTATATCTTCAGAAGAAGATGACTCCTATTGATTTTGAGGTCACATGGTCAAATGTCAAGGGTCAAACTAGACATGGGAATATACTGTCTGCTCAGTATCTTGAGAACCCTTTTCTTGACAGACATCAAACTTGGTACACTGATACGTCTTTAGGAGAAGATGACCCCTATTGATTTTTGAGGTCACATGGTCAAAGGTCAAGGGTCACACTGGACATAGGAATATACTGTCCGTTCAATATCTTGAGAACCCTTTGCTTGACAGACATCAAACTTGGTACACTGGTACATCTTGATTTTGAGGTCACATTTTTAAAGATCAAGGGTCAAACTGGACAGTGGAATATACTGTCTGCTCAATATCTTGAGAACGCTTTGCCTGACAGACATCAAACTTAGTACACTGGTACGTCTTCAGGAGAAGATAACTACTATTGAATTTGAGGTCACATGGTCAAAGGTCAAGGGTGAAACTGGACATAGTAATATACTGTCCACTCAATATCTTGATAACCCTTTTGCTTGACAGACATCAAACTTAGTACACTGGTACATCTTCAGGAGAAGATGACCCATATTGATTTTGAGGTCAAAAATCAATAGTTGAACTGGACATAGTAATATATTGTCTCCTATATTCTAAGAATTATTTGCTTTGATTGACACCAAACTTGGTACACTGGTACAGCATAAGGAGTATATTACCCCTATTGATTTTTAGGTCACATGGTCAATTCACTCTTGACATAGGAAGATATTGTCTGCTCAATATTTTGGACTGATGATACTACTATCAATTAAATGAGGTGTGTGTATAACCCTTTTCAATTTTGCACCATGAAGGGCATATGTGTTTTACAAACATCTCTTGTTTTATTAGTTTGGATACTTAAGGAATACTACCTAAACCGGATGCCCACCAAAGCAAATCTTACCATAATGGCTGCTATCCCGAGCGAAGATTTTGCGTTCACCGCATGTGAAGTGTATACAGGTAACAAAAAACAAAGACAATAAATTGATAAAATATGTGAACTAGACTGGATTTACATTTACAACCTCTCGGCAACTTGATAATGTTACCCCAACTACCCCGCCATTTTTACACTAGAAGTATTTTGATTGTTAAAAAATACGGTTACATCATATCAATGGCGATGTAACAGGGAGAAGTCATTATGATCACCGGGGTGAAATCTGTTTGATTTAAAGAGATATCTCTCTAAGTTAAAGAGATATCTCGTTTTGAAAATTTAAAGAGATATATCTCTAACTTAAAGAGACATCTCTTTTTACATTGATAGAGAAATATCTCTTTACGCCAGAGAGATATTGAGAGACATCTCTCTGGCTTTTAGTTAAAGAAATAACTCCTTTGGTTAAAGAGATTTCTCCATAGAGTAAAAAGATGTATCTCTAACTTACAGAGATATCCCTTCAACCAAGAGCCATAGGTCTACACTATACTACCCCCAATTAAAACCCCACAATGAATGAAACGAATTTTACTCAAAACTTCCATTAAAAATAGTACATGTATTAGGGGTGGTATGTTACAGACCCCTAATATTAAATCATTATTACAAATAAAATTACAGGTTCCTGTGCTTGAATTAAAAAATTAGCTATATCCTTACTGAACAATTCACTTTAAAATACTTATGTTATAATACCCCACTCTTGTAGGGATCCGGGTTATAATAGGTCCTCAGTACCCCTTGCTTGTCGTAGGGGGTGACTAAATGGGTGGTTCTTCGGATAAGACCGCAAAAACCAAGGCCCCGTGTCACAGCAGATGTGGCACGATAAAGATCCCTCCCTGTTCAATAGCCATAAGCGCCGAGCATAGGCTTAAAATTTGCAGCCCTTCACCGGCGACGTCTCCATATGAGTGAAATATTCTCGAAAGGGCTTCACACAAACAACCACTCAAGGAGCTCCGAGTGCGGGAGATGAATTTATGAATGTTACAAAAGGAAAAGGATGTATTTTTTTTTTTTTTAAATATATCGTAAATAATAAAGATATCAAAAGATTTTTATCATCAAATGTCTAAAATACCTTAAAATATATTATCTGTTACAATTTAGTTGTTGAGCATATATACACAAATTGAAATTCATATTGCAGTTACATGAATTCTGAAATAAAATTGTAAATACTTCAACATTCCTGTTAGTATAAGCTAACCACTCGTATGTGTTTGCTTGAATGACTCATGAAAACTTGGAACACATTGAAAATTGACAACCTTAGTAAATACATGCATGTATGGTGAAAGGTGAAGATAACGAACAGTGATCAATCTCCTAACTCCTCTAAGGAATACAAAATAGAGAGTTGGACAAACACGGACCCCTGGACACACCAAAGGTGGGATCAGGTGTCTAGGAGGAGTAAGTTGCAGTAAATAAACAGCAATCCATCCTTTTCGAGATAGAACGTTGTTTCCGTGTAAACAGTAGGCGGAAGTGTTCGTTTCACGTTCTTCCTTTCTTTGATAAGTAGATTCATGGGAACAGACAAAGGTATGGTGTCCGGATAGGGCCATTTACAAAAGCGTGACTGCACGTTAGTCACAACACGCCATCACGCCAACAAGCAACGCGCCTTCGAGCAGACAAGCAACACGCCTTCGCGCTCTCACGACAACAAGCAACGCGCCTTCGCGCTCTCACGCCAACAAGCAATGTACCTTCGCGCTCTCGCGACAACAAGCAACACACCTTCGCGCCGTCACGCCAACAAGCAACGCGCCTTCGCGCCGTGTTGCTTGTTGGCGTGACGGTGCGATGGCGCGTTGCTTGTCTGCGCGAAGGCGCGTTGCTTGTTGGCGTGAAAGCGCGAAGGCACGTTGCTTGTCTGCTCGAAGGCGCGTTGCTTGTTGGCGTGACGGCGTGTTGTGACTAACGCGCAATCACGCTTTGTAAATGGCCCTATCCGGACACCATACAAAGGGACCACAAAGCCAAGCATCTTCTTATAATTGATATGGCATACATTTAAGTTTATCAAAATTAGAACCACAAGAAATCTGGGATATTTCCATTCCAGTAGACGACTTTTAAAAGTAAACTTGAAAACAGTAGAAATCAAGATCTTGGTAATCCCAAGTACATTTGGACTCAAATTCAAATTACACAACAAATAGTTTACAAGAAAATTATCCCTAGATCTTTCATATTTTATATATAGATTTCTTATGGCAAAACCTTTCTTTTCGTACTATGACCTTTTACCTTGGAGTTTGACCTGTTTTTAAGAAAACGTAAACTGTTAAATATTATTAGAAACAATTCAAAGTAGGGCTTTCACATTTTTTTTTATATAGATTCGTTATAACAAGACCTTTTAAAACATTTGTGTTTGATCTTCTGACCTAACCTACCGTGGCTTTTTCTCCTATATGAATTTTGTATATATAGATTCTTTATGGCAAGACTTTGTGTTTGACCTTGTGATCTTGGCCTTTGAGTTTGACCTATTTAAAAAATATATCCTGAACTATTTAAGATAGAACTTTCATATTTTGTATAGATATTTCATGTGACAAGATCTTTCATTTCATACCATTTCATTTCATACCGTGTGACCTTGGTCTTATCCAGAACAGCAAGGTCATGTTAGTCATATTGGTGTTGAGGAATTGGAAATATCTTCATTCATTGCTCTTATTAGTTCAATAGACGCGTACATCAATGTGGTGGAATAATTGCAGGCAAAATTTAATTTGGAGCTCGATATAAATGATTAATGATCTCTTTCATTGAATTCTTCAAAGATATCTTTAATTATTTACAACACTTATAATTTAGTTAAATTTCATCATAATTTGTAAAACATTGGAAATGTAAATATTTACAAAGTGAATTGCACCTTGAATAACAATCGCAAACCAGAAAAAGTGCTATATGAGAATCGAAAAATAGGCCTCGATAACGAGTGCAGAATATTGCTGGTATTTAATATCGGGATCGGGATTGAAATATTCATTAATCGGACCAATCATTTTCTTTGCGCCTAAATACAAACACAAACACAGACAGTAATAACTGTCAGAAGCCAGCCAGCTAGTGACCCTTGTAATGATTGTTACCATTGTATTTTACAAAACATGGACAAAGAGAATTCTGCAAATGTGAAGAAAGGTATACAGGATGTATCAGTATTCCGAAGTTTACTGCGGTTTTTTAACTCGATATTTATTCATGATTTTGATTGTAAAATTAAGTCTGAAAAAGGAAAGAAAAACAATAGATCACAGGAGTTTGAAATTTTATCAAGAAAGTCAATAAAATTCACATGATTGACCAAGCCATGAGCTATGCGTTAGCATAGCGAATTCGCTATGCTAACGCATAGCTCATGGCTTGGTCAATCATGTGAATTTTATTGACTTTCTTGATAAAATTTCAAACTCCTGTGAGTAGATCTACGTACATGTATATCTTTAGTTAAGATAGACGAATTGTTGTTTCAAACTTAATTCTACAAGGCGGGAAATATCTGATGTTGGTTGTCATATTGGCTATATATCTCTTGACATTCGATGTATTTTTCATAGTTAGGGGATTATGTGGAAAAATCAAGACATTCCCTTTAAAAATTACAGTGTTCTGTACACAAGCCCCTGTGGTTTGTCACCTCCACTCACTGTTCCATGACAAGATGCATTTGCTTACCCCGTTTTTATATTGTGACATGTGCGGGGGAGAGTCAGAGCAGACTCCATATTGAAAAGTGGGAATTCAGTGACACCAGCTGGTGTCGCTGTATACCTATACCTCTTACAACTTTATTTCGCAGATCTATCTTCCAAAACGCGAGGATTCAATTATCAGAAGATTATTCTACGAATAGGTCATGATTAAAACAGCCCTAACACTGACAAATGAAGCATCACTTGAAATAGGTCGCCACCTCGCCATTCGATTTCTTTGCGCTTGACGTCAGCACATAAACACACAATATTCCATTGTTTAAACGGCGATAGCATCGTAATAATCATATCAATATATTTACTTTCACCAATAAACCTTTGCTGTGTTATTTTTTTCATTTATTTATAACATGGGAGTGACTAAAGGAATTTTCTTATGTTCTTCTGATGTTTAATGAAAGATAAATCTACATTCAAAGGAGAAGATACAGATATAATTCATCAGGAGGGGAGGCAAATAAATGAATAAGGGCTGATTTAACAAACTTCATTTTTCCCTATATTGCGATTGAATGGGAATTGTATGCATACAATTTTAAAATGATTTAGATGTGTAATAGTAATCATCCAAGGAATGTGGCCTCCAGATTAAATTCTGTAAACAAAATTTTGTTTAACCAAAGAAGTTGAAATTGATGTACAATTTTTCATATATAATAACATGTGTCATTAAATATTTCATTTATATTTAATAGCAACAGAGTTTCTCGAAAAATGGAAGAAATTCCAAGTAGAGAAAGATCAGAAGAGACAGCCCCTTACAGCCAGATCATCAACACAGGACAGTGATGTGTAAGTTTGTATGTAGGACTCTATTAGATATAAAACAGATCATCAACACAGGAGAGTGATGTGTAAGTTTGTATGTAGGACTCTATTAGATATAAAACAGATCATCAACACAGGACAGTGATGTGTAAGTTTGTATGTAGGACTCTATTAGATATAAAACATACGAATAAGCAGACATATAAGACACAGTTTCAGGGGTCAATGTATTTTAAAACAAACATCACAGATACATTGATTAGTACATTTAGTCAGAACAAACATCACAGAGACATTGATTAGTACATTTAGTTAGAACAAACATCACAGATACATTGATTAGTACATTTAGTCAGAACAAACATCACAGATACATTGATTAGTACATTTAGTCAGAACAGACATCACAGAGACATTGATTAGTACATTTAGTCAGAACAAACATCACAGATACATTGATTAGTACATTTAGTCAGAACAAACATCACAGAGACATTGATTAGTACATTTAGTTAGAACAAACATCACAGATACATTGATTAGTACATTTAGTCAGAACAAACACAGAGACATTGATTAGTACATTTAGTTAGAACAAACATCACAGATACATTGATTAGTACATTTAGTCAGAACAAACATCACAGATACATTGATTAGTACATTTAGTCAGAACAAACATCACAGAGACATTGATTAGTACATTTAGTCAGAACAAACACAGAGACATTGATTAGTACATTTAGTTAGAACAAACATCACAGAGACATTGATTAGTACATTTAGTCAGAACAAACATCACAGAGACATTGATTAGTACATTTAGTCAGAACAAACATCACAGATACATTGATTAGTACATTTAGTCAGAACAAACATCACAGATACATTGATTAGTACATTTAGTCAGAACAAACATCACAGAGACATTGATTAGTACATTTAGTCAGAACAAACATCACAGATACATTGATTAGTACATTTAGTCAGAACAAACATCACAGATACATTGATTAGTACATTTAGTCAGAACAAACACAGATACATTGATTAGTACATTTAGTCAGAACAAACATTTCACAGTTTGTACATGTAAACTACATAAAAAAGTTTGACTGAAGCAGATACACTAGTTGGTACATAAAGATAACTCAAAAAAGAACAAGAAAAACCAAATTACTCACCACAGTGAAACAAAAATATACATCTCTAATCAATTTCAATAAGTAAATTTGATTGAATTGCATCTATTTGATGATCACAAATAATGTGTGAAAATGTTTTTCCACTCCATTTCTGTATATTTCATGTATAATTAAAGATTTTTGAATTCATTTGATTAAAGATTTGTTGTATCCTTTCTGATATGTTCCTGATGTTCATTCCAGAGTGTTGAAGCTTAAAATCTGAAAAATATCCTGCTATATGAGCAATTACAATGTTTAGGAAATCCAAAATATTTGGATATCGAAAAATATATGTAATTTTCTGAAATTCAACAATATCTTAAAAAATCTGACCATGTAGAATTTTAAAAGTTTCTGTGGTTATACTTTGCATATACACAAACTTGGTTAGCAATGCTAGTGGGTTTGGTTTTTTTTAGGTCACCTGAGTGACTCTGGTGACCTTTTGCTATTGGTGTGTGGCATTTGGCATTCGTTGACAATCTCCTTAATCACTACCATTCCAATTTTGTTTCAAATTTTATTTGGGACAAGGGGACATATACTGTAAATTTCAGGAATCCTGGGGCCTTAGGGATGGAGCAAGAACAGGCAAAAATGGACCAATTTTCAAAAATCTTTTTCTCTACAATCACACATGTTTAAGAAAAACTAAATACATAGTCATGCAGTCTTCACGAAAACATTTAAAACTTGCTGACGAGTAGGACTAGTGAATTGCCTGAAGTTATCGGCCCATAGTGAAATTTACTGCCCCCCTCCCAATTTTCATAGTACATGTTTATCACATACATTATGGAATGTATTGTACAATTAATTTACTGAAACTTTTATCAAATATCATATTTGATAAAGTTTCAGTAAATTACTTGCACTTATTCATATCCACCCTATAAAAACATCCTTCCCATCAGTAACAGAAAAACAATACCGTACATGGTCTCTCCACCCGCAGACAAGACTACAAATTCACTTATTTTTCACAAACATGAAAACAGCCTGAGTGTACCTTAGGATGTAGTCTTATCTACCAACATCACAATATCGAATGTAAACGATTCATTGTTACTACCAACTATACAAATTGCATAAAATGAGAGATAACTGCAACTGACGAAATTCATTTTAATTGAACAATACTGGTGTGTGGTGTGATGCAGAATGCGGCCATTTTTTGTTGTTTCAACAAATTGTTTGTTGAATATGAATGTGATTTAAGTACATGTACAAGTTACCTTGTCAAGTACAAGTATAGTTATCATTCTTTACTTTAAAAAATGAACAAACCACAATTTCCAAACAATTTATGTGCTATTTATTGATTTATTTTGATGGTAAATTTATGCTAGTAAGATGATTAGAATATCCAACATTATATTTAATGTAACTTACAAAATGTCTACAAGTCCATTGCACTTCTTGATTTTGATTTTCACTGACCCGACCTTAAAATTCACTTGCCTCGGTCTTCAGACCACTGAGTTTTCATGAAAACTGGTCATGTAGAGCAAGCAGGCCTCTACCGAAATTGTCTATTTCATGATCTCCGGGGTAGACATTCTGAGACCAGGACAGGGCCAAACTTGTTACAGTATATAGATAGTATTTATGTGTAAAACATTTAAATAACATCTTTAATGTTCTTGAAGCTGAATAGATATTTAGAAGAAGCAGTTAGCCCTTTACCAAAGTTGTAAATTTCATAATCACAGGGTAGGGGTTTTGGTTTTTGTGTGAGGCCAAAATTAACATAGTGATTATTATTGTCCTTATCATTTGAAAGACGTCTTGAATTTTGCTGATACTGTATAAAACTTAAGAAAGGTGTGTCTCAAAATTGTGAATTTTGCTATCCCAGGGTTATGAGTCTAGGATGGTCCAAAATAGTCATATAGTATCAATATAACAAATGTAAAGTCTTTCATCATTTGGGAGGCAATTTTAGATATGTAGAACAAGAAAATTATAGATTCTGTATCCTTGTGGTTAGTTATACTTTTAACTAATATCCAGGTGACTGATAGGCCTGTGGACCTCTGTTTCTTTATATAACTGGTAACAATGTTAAAGTGGTACCATTCCCAATGCCAAATACTATCAACTTTCCACAATTTTGAAGCTAAAAATGTCCAGTAACGAACTTCTATAACATTGTAATTTGAGGCTTGTAATTCGCTTTGCTTAAAATGTTGTACGAGTTAACTAATTTCTTCACTTTCTCATAATATATAAGTAGAGGTCAATAAAATGACACTAGTTTGTAAAATTATAAACAATGAATACTTGTTTATCCTTTAAGATATCACTGATACAGTGGTAATTTTAAATTAAATGCCATTTGTTGGTATAATATGAAAGGAAATTCCCGATTTGTTCCATTTTGATGCTATTTTTTCCAATTGAATAAGTATGGGTACCTTACTCATATAGTGGGGGGGGGGGGACCACTGAATGCATAGTAATCTCATAGATAAACTTAGTGTTCATTCTTTAATCTTTTGCATTATCTCAGTATTGCTTTTGCAACAAAAGTGCTAAACCAGAGGACAAAAGTTGAAATCTGAGAGTATAAAAGTATGGAAAACCAAATCTACTGTGGACAGTGTAGAAGAATGACTGTGTTAGTGTTTGTGTCTGGTTAGTATAATGCCTGCTAGTCCTTTCACAGACCAAAAAAGAAAGCGGGAAAGAAGATAGTCACGTCCCGTTACCTGAACCACAAAGCAGAATCCATCATAAAAAAGCAACCAACAGCTCCAGCCAAAGCCTCCAATGCCCAGAAAAGAATCTCAATCTTACCAGAGACTCGGGGTTCGGGAACGCCTATGAGGTATTTCATGAAAAATAGATTTCATGTTTAAGCGAGTACATAAATTTCTTTCGAGTTTTTTTTCCCCACTGTCCGTTCGTGTTTCAGTCCCAGACTATAGGTTTCCACTCTGTCCATTTGTCAGTCAGTCCTGCAAATCAGTTTTCTGCACTTTTTAGCTCACCTGAGCTTTTCTGATCAAAACTTTCCATTGTCTATTGTTGGCTTGGTTCTTGTTGTCGTCGTAAACTTTTCACATTTTAAAAATTTCCTCCAGAACCAGCAGGCCAATTTCAATCAAACTTGGTACAAATCATCCTTGAGTGAAGTGGGTTCGAGTTTGTTGAAATGAAGGGCCATGCTCTCTTCTAAGGAGAGATAATCGCAAAAATAGGGTGTTCATTTAAAAATCTTCTCAGGAACCACCAGGCCAGAAATGTTCAAATTTACATAGCAGCTTTCTGACTTAGTGCAGATTCAATTTTGTTTAAATCATGGCCCCTGGGGTAGGATGGGGCTGCAATAGGGGATCAAAGTTTTACATGCGCATATATAGGGAAAATCTTGAAATATAGGCCAGGGTGACTCAGAGCGATGTGGCCCATGGGCCTCTTATTTTGTCGCGCTTACAGATATTCATTTGATACATTGCTTATCAATCAAGTTTGAAATTTGTTCTGGTTCATTGAGATTTTGCCAAGTTATGGCCCTCAAACTTAGAAAAATTAACTCAAATACTCAGTTTTCTGCACTTTTTTCATCATGTTTGCAGATATTTATTTCATATTTTGGTACGTTGCTTTACTGTGACAAGTTACAGATCAAGTTCAAATTTTGTTCCGGTTCATTGATTTTTTGATGGCCTTTGGACATAGAAAGTATGGAATTTGAATATTGTCATGTATGAGTTTTATTTCATGGGGCCTGGTTATCCTTGTGCATAAACTGATAATGTACGATTTTTTGTGCTGAATATTGCGCAGAAGACTTACAGAATGATAATGTACGATTATTTGTGCTGAATATTACGCAGAAGACTTACAGAATGATAATGTATGATTATTTGTGCTGAATATTACGCAGAAGACTTACAGAATGATAATGTATGATTATTTGTGCTGAATATTACGCAGAAGACTTACAGAATGATAATGTACGATTATTTGTGGTGAATATTACGCAGAAGACTTACAGAATGATATTATTATACCTCAGTATGAGAATTCTATGCAACACGAAATCTGATTGGTCTGGACGGTCACATGCCAGGGATAACAAAACTTCATATCTCCCTCTCAAACATCATATTTCCCTATCATATTTACCGCTTGGGCAGCCTCGTGCATTTTCCATAAATTTAACATCAAAGACGACGAAATGTATTGTGACGTCACAATAAGTCCGAGTCATTCTACTTCCATAGTTCGTAAGGCACAAAATATGCAGGTCTTTGATACAGTTAAATCGCCTGGTTTTGGTTGATACAAAAACAAGCAAGTAAATCAGCATTCAAGGAGAATGGTAAAACAAAAACTGGTTATCATATCACTGTATTTCGCTGTTTGTACCTTCTAATTCGTTGAGGCGCAGTGTTACCGTTAGGGCAATCTCAGCTACATAAATGTACAGTGTATAGATGAGCGGACTCCAATCTCAAATGTAATTTTGTGGTCTTGCTTTGTTTCAGTATAATAAACAATTTATTGCATGAATGTTCGGGAGATATGAAGATTTATTCACCCAAGAAAAATCATATTCCCCGAGGGCACTCACTATCATGCAATAAATGTACAATTATTTGTGCTGAATATTACGCAGAAGACTTACAGAATGATAATGTACGATTATTTGTGCTGAATATTACGCAGAAGACTTACAGAATGATAATGTACGATTATTTGTGCTGAATATTATGCAGAAGACTTACAGAATGATAAAGTACGATTATTTGTGGTGAATATTATGCAGAAGACTTACAGAATGCTTGTTAAAACATGCTTATCTTTGGTATTTGCATGTGTTGTCAGAATAAGGATCTCTGCACTAGTAGGGAAAAGATTTATTGGTATTGATTTAAAATGACATGTGTTTCAGTGTTAGATTAGAACGATGGAGACAACAGAAGGAGATCCAGAGAGAGAATAAGTCATCCACAAGTAGTGGGAGGTACGAGTACAGAACCAGTGTTTGTTTTCTTGACCAATGTAATTTCACCTCATTTTTTTTATGCTGAACTTGTAATGCTGAATGGGAATGAAATGAACTTGTCTTGTGTAAATGTTGTGTGTCTGATATCGTGTACTGTACATTGATGCATTTCAGAGCCACTCATTGATTACATTTTCACTACATGTATATGAAATTCATCTTCCGGGAATTGCTTAAATTGCATGAATGAATGTTTAGCTCAGCTGAGCCTTGGGCATGATAGGCTCAAGTAAGCTGTCTTCTAAATCAAAATTTGTCTGTTATCACCATTGTAAACTTCACAATTCTCAGGAACCACTGGGCTAATTTTAAACAAACATGGCACAGAGGATCCTTGTGTGAAGGGAATTCAAGTTTGTTAAAATAAAGGGTCACCTCCTCCCCCCCACCCCCAAAGGAATTGAATTAGAGAAAATCTTAGTTTTCAAGAGCAGCATGGCCAGGATTAGTCATATCAATATGCAAAGCATCCTCAGGTTCAATGCTCTGAGGAAAGGTTAGGGTCATACTACATATGGAAATGAATAGGAAAAAACTTGAGAATCTTCTAAAATAGGGCCATGATGAATATGCACTCAGATTCATATAGCTTAGTCAACTTAGATTAAAGTTTGTTTGAATCTTTGTCCTTGGCGGTAGGGTGAGCCACAATAGGGAATCATATACAGTATACAGTGGGAGATTATATACAGTGTACAATAGGGGATTATATACAGTGTACAATAGGAGATTATATACAGTGTACAATAGGAGATTATATACAGTGTACAATAGGAGATTATATACAGTGTACAATAGGAGATTATATATAGTGTACAATAGGGGATTATATACAGTGTACAATAGGAGATTATATACAGTGTACAATAGGAGATTATATACAGTGTACAATAGGAGATTATATACAGTGTACAATAGGAGATTATATACAGTGTACAATAGGGGATTATATACAGTGTACAATAGGAGATTATATACAGTGTACAATAGGAGATTATATACAGTGTACAATAGGGGATTATATACAGTGTACAATAGGGATTATATACAGTGTACAATAGGGATTATATACAGTGTACAATAGGGGATTATATACAGTGTACAATAGGGATTATATACAGTGTACAATAGGAGATTATATACAGTGTACAATAGGGGATTATATACAGTGTACAATAGGGGATTATATACAGTGTACAATAGGAGATTATATACAGTGTACAATAGGGGATTATATACAGTGTACAATAGGAGATTATATACAGTGTACAATAGGGGATTATATACAGTGTACAATAGGGGAGTATATACAGTATACAGTCGGAGATTATATACAGTGTATATATTATCTTTAAATCTTTAAAAATCTTCCTCTCAAGAAGAATCATTGGGCATAACATGCAAGAAGTGCAAATTTACATTTGATCAAATAATGACCCCTGGGACTAGTAGTTTTACATGATGATATATCATGTAGGAAACTTCAAAAAATTATTTTCAAGAAATGCAGGGCTGTACACTAAATCAAATTATTAAATATGCAAACAGACTCCCAAGTTTTGTGAATTCCAGTTTTTGTTAGTTTTTTTTGGGGGGGGGGGGGGTGTATCATTATTATTATGGACCATGGGGTTAGAGGGGGCTAAAATCAGGGATTGAATTTTTGCTACATAAAGTATGAATGTAGGGAAACCTATAAAACATCTCTAGAACAGCAAGGCCGTGTTAATAATGTTTTGTGGATTCAAGTACAGTTTAGTCATGACCTTGTTGGGGTCATAATATCAAAATCCTTAATGGGAATAAAGAGGGTAACAAATTTTCTGAAGAACTGCAGGCCCAAGGAGACTCAGTTGAGCACTGTTGCCCTTGGGCCTCTTGTTTAGCACTAGGTGTTTTGTGGTTTAGATAACTTACTATATATATACTCAATCTAAAAAGTGCATGTACTATGTTAATATCCCGTCATAAACTTAGAATATAAACATTCAGAAAAAAGACACAGACCCCATTTAAAGGCAACAAGAAGTATACCAATGTGAAATCAAAGGTGATGACTGCAAGCTGTCGTAAGTCAGAGCCGGGGAATCGTAAGTCAGAGCCAGGGGCAAAACAAAGGTCACAGATAGGAACAACAAAGGAACCCCTGATGTCTACAACGAAACCCGTCACTGCGACGACTAACCCCGCAAACAAAAAACCTGAGACAAAATCCAGTGTGACCAAGAGAAAGTCTTCCCAAATAAGAAAGACTAACTCAGCATCAACAAGTATTGGAGTGAAGAAAACCAGTGCAGCACTATCACCAATGAAGGGCAAAACAAAGCAGTGTCAGTTTAAGTCTGGTGAACACCAAGCAAAACAGTTCAGTAGAAGACATTCGGACATGGAATCACGAAATGCGAAAGTCACCAGGAGCATTCTTAAAAGAAAGTCTTGTTTGCCAAGTCTGTCTGACGAAAGATTGCCAGTGGAGAACGAGGCTCTGAAAACACATGGACATAATGTCAGATTTACTTCTCCTATCGGACAAAAATCTGAAAACCAGGCATTTAGGAAAACACCACTACGGCTTCCACACAGATCCATGAGGTAAACGTTTTACGTGCTAATTACTATTGACAAAATGCCAGTTTATCATACACCTACCAAACAATGAGGTAAACGTTTTACATGCTAATTACTATTGACAAAATGCCAGTTTATCATACACCTACCAAACAAAATTACTATGGACAAATGCCAGTATATCATACACCTACCAAACAAAATTACTATGGACAAATGCCAGTTTATCATACACCTACCAAACAAAATTACTATGGACAAATGCCAGATTATCATACACCTACCAAACAAAATTACTATGGACAAATACCAGTTTATCATACACCTACCAAACAAAATTACTATGGACAAATGCAAGTTTATCATACACCTACCAAACAAAATTACTATGGACAAATGCTAGTATATCATACACCTACCAAACAAAATTGGGAGGTATAGGAATCACCCCTCACCCCCCAAATCCTCTTTTCCAACCAAAATTGAATAATTTACATTGCACAAGTTATTATTTATTGCCATTATAAATACAATAACCATGTTAGTTTGGAAACAAAAAAAATCAATTATTTCTAGTGTTGAACATGTCTCAGTTCACCAAAATGAATTTAACTAAGTAACTTGCAACATCTTTCAGTTACATACTGGTAGCTTTAGTGAAATATAATCACACTATAATGAAATAATTGTTTAGAAAATAGTAAAAGTCTATATCAATATAAAGTATATCTTTACTATGTATACTATACGTTTTGTATTGAAAATTATTTTTAAAAGGGGGGGGGTGTCAAATCCATCTGTCTGTCAGGTTAAGTTTTGAGCTATTGATTTAACTTATAATGGTGAATACATGGGACAAAGATCATCTCTAATGATTTTGGGGTCAAAAGGTTAAAAAATCTAGCTTGAAAAACTGAGAAGTAAGAAATTTCCCATCTCATCTAGAATCACCATTCCTCACTGTGACCTTGGGTCACCATTCCTCACTGTGACCTTGGGTCACTATTCCTTACACAGTGACCTTGAGTCACCATTCCTCACATACTGACCTTGAGTCACCATTTTTCACACACTGACCTTGAGTCTCCATTCCTCACACTGACCTTGAGTCACTATTCCTTACACAGTGACCTTGAGTCGCGATTCTTTACAGTGACCGTGAGTCATCATTCCTCACACTTTGACCTTGAATCACCATTCCTCATACACTGACCTTGAGTCACCATTCCTCACACACTGACCTTGAGTCACCTTCCTCACACACTGACCTTGAGTTACCATTCCTCACACCCTGACCTTGAATCACCATTCTTCACACCCTGACCTTGAGTCACCATTCCTCACACCCTGACTTTGAGTCACCATTCCTCACATTCTGACCTTGAGTCACCATTCCTCACATTCTGACCTTGAGTCATCATTCCTCACATTCTGACCTTGAGTCACTACTCCTCACATTCTGACCTTGAGTCACTACTCCTCACACAGACCTTGAGTCACCATTCTTTACAGTGACCTTGAGTCACCATTCCTCACACACTGACCTTGAGTCACCATTCCTCACACCTTGAGTCGCCATTCCACACAAAGTGACCTTGAGTCACCATTCCTCACAGAGTGACTTGTTGTTGGATGAGGATGATCTCTATCAGTTTTATATGGTTTTTTAAATGTACCAAGTTTTGGTGTGATTTGAGATGGGCATTACGACAGCCACAATTTTTTAAAACTCCTTTTCTAATTGATAAGTGGTATGATTAGGAAATTCAATCTAGCTCAAATTTCAGTATGATGAGAAAACAAACCATGATACCAAGTTAAAAAGTTCATGAATTTTACTTAAATGTTAGCACACTGTTTACTGTTTTTACAACGATATTCATTCCTTCAAAGAAACTGCAACTTTTACTGTTACAGGGCTGATCTAGAAGAATGGCTGAAGAAGCGAGGAAAGACCCCAAGTGGGTTCCGACACCTGCGGTGCTTTGATGCCACATTATCAGCAAAGAAAAGGGTCCGTGAATCTTGCTATAATCAGGACAATGGAAATGAGGTTGTATTTCAAATTAGAATTTCAAAAGATTTTACAAGGATACATTTTAATGTGTTATAAGGAGTTTCTTGTTTTACTTAAATCTAATGAAATTTTTTTTGGAGGGGGGGGGGGTTCATAGTAGTCATAACCCTGCAAGCAAGGTGGTGGGGGGGGGTCTATATAAAGGACTTGTCATGTCCATCTATTTATCCCCCCCCCCCCCCCCCCCCAGTTTTTGTCTATATCCAGGCTTAAGTTTAAGTTTTCTTCTATTTTAGCAGTCAAACTTTGAGTAAAATTTCAGACTTGAGTATAAGTTTCGACTTAAAGGGGCATAGACACGATTTGAGCTGAAAAGTTTCATATTCTATTTTTCTATTTCTATTGTTTACTACGCTTAACTAAAGTATTTTCTAATGGTCAACCAAAATTTGAATATCAGTTCTTGAGTTACAAGTGAGATACAGCACTCGCAATTCTTTGTTATGTAAACAAGGCCCGTGCCTTGGTTTTTGTGTACATATAGATTGCTTAATAGAAAATAGCATGTTTAAAACAAAATGAGATGTGCCAAACACTAGAAACTATTTAATTGTGTTCTTAATTAATTTGTAAATTGAAAAAATCTACTTTAATTGAATCATTTACTAGTATATCTAACCTATGTAAACAAAAACATGGCATGAGCCTAATTCCTTACATAACAAAAAATTGTGAGCTCTGTATCTCTATTTTAACTCAACAACTGACATTCAAATTTTTAAAGTTCTTTTCAAGAAATCCAGGCCATGCCATAACGAGGGACATTAAAAACTCATATTTGATACAAAAGTTGCCTATGATCAGACTGGTTTTTTTTACCCAGATGAGAATCAAGGTCGTTTTGCCAGAATCAAGGTCACACTGAAGAACCAGTTTGAATGCCCCATGAGAGTGCTATTCCCATTATGACTCCTATTTACACCTCTATTTACATGTTCATCTTTCAGGAATTTACTAAACAACCCAAATCATCTGTGGTGTTGAAGCTTGAAGAGCAGTTTACTTTGGATGAGTCCATGAGCAGGGGGGATCCTATAGGAGAGGATCTAGAGTCTATGCTGGAGGAGTGCACCACTTTGTATGAGGCTGTAAGTAGCAGGAATAGAATAAATGTCTGCTATTTCAGGACGTGTTTTGTTTCAACATGATCTCTATATGAAAGTGTTTGTGTTTTACATTTGGCTTGTAGCAGATAGATATTTAGCTGAATCGGTATTGGTTGATGATAATTATCCCATCGCAACAAAGTTGAAAGAAATATATAGTTAATTATTTGTGTGCATGCAGCATGCATTCACAGGATTGTGTAGACACGGACATTTGAGATGCTGATCTCTTACTAAGTACAGCGATGTCAGACACACAGAGAAGGGAAGACTTATTCTCGCTAGCTGCAGAACTATAGATCTCTGGAAGGGGAGGGGGGGGGTTGGGATATTCTCGTATGTCGAACATTTTAAAAGTTATACCACTTGCATGCTAGACATTTTGAATATTTCAGTTTGAACTATTAATGTACTGTCACTTTTTGTTGGTCCAGTTGACAAAACGTTTAGGCCAGTAGTTTTTTAAAAACTCTACAATTGATATCTGGGTTAAAGGGTCGTGAATCAAGGACATAGTTGTAAAATTTTAAAAGATTAAGTGTACCATGCAGATTATAGTTATAACAGAGATGGCGGGTAAAACACTGTCTATTGTTTTTTTGAGTTTCAGTCAGTAATATATTGCAATGACCTTGTTATGTCTCCCCACTTTCAAGGGGAGACATTGTTTTCATACTGTCCGTCCATCTGTCTTTCACAAAATTTTGTGAATGCTAAGCGGGGATTGTAACAGACTTGCATGTTAACAATAATGATTAAAGCCTGTACAAACTATTTCCGAATTTCTATAATATTTATTATATCCACTGTTCTTAAACAGGTATATTAACACCCATTTGTTGGCAGTAGAGAACAGTCAGTTCACAATACTTGATGAACAATATTTTTCAGGGTTGCCCCCTTGAGGACACGATGAAATGGTTGAATTCTATTGAGGATCACATCACCTTAGCCAGATCATCTGCCAGGTTTTACATATGTAAGGCAAAGATCCTCAAATCCACAAACAATCTGGAGGAGGTCCTTAAAGTATTTGAGAAGGCAGTACAGAACTGTGCACAGGTTTGGGAATCTTTTGAATAACCACAACATTATATTTATAGAATAATTGTAATCTTATGCATCACATACTCACCAATACCAGATTAGATTCCTATACAGTTCCAGATAAGGTACTTGTTTAATTCCAGATAAAGTTCCCATACCATTTCAGATAACTTACTCGTACAATACTAAATAAAGTACCTGTACAGTTCTAAATAAAGTACCTGTGCAATTCTAAATAAAGTACCTGTACAGTTCTAAATAAAGTACCTGTATAGTTCTAAATAAAGTACCTGTACAATTCTAAATAAAGTACCTGTACAGTTCTAAATAAAGTACTTGTATAGTTCTAAATAAAGTACCTGTACAGTTCTAAATAAAGTACCTGTACAGTTCTAAATAAAGTACCTGTACAGTTCTAAATAAAGTACCTGTACAATTCTAAATAAAGTACCTGTACAATTCTAAATAAAGTACCTGTACAATTTTAAGTAAAGTACCTGTACAGTTCTAAATAAAGTACCTGTACAGTTCTAAATAAAGTACCTGTACAATTCTAAATAAAGTACCTGTACAGTTCTAAATAAAGTACCTGTACAATTCTAAATAAAGTACCTGTATAATTCTAAATAAAGTACCTGTACAATTTTAAGTAAAGTACCTGTACAGTTCTAAATAAAGTACCTGTATAGTTCTAAATAAAGTATCTGTGCTTTTCTAAATAAAGTACCTGTACTATTCTAAATAAGGTTTCCATACAATTCCAGACACAGGCTCTCGACGTTTTAAATATATATAATAAAAAATTGTCTGCCTGTAAACAAACTATTCACAAGGTATATCATGCCACCATCTTGGTTTTCTTTTTTACCAGCTGCATCGCTAACAATTTTTGACGAAAAGTTCAATTTAATAAGATAATTAGTCCCCTACCATTTAGAGGTCACTGCCAAGGTCTTACCTCTCACATCGTCATGGTGAATAGGAGATAAAGTCCATTTATCGGCTATAATCAACCGTCAAATATCATCTCCTGCTTCTCAAATGTGAGAAAAATTGTTAAAGGGAGGACGGAAGTTGACATTATTTCAGGATAGCCCTTTTTTCATTGGTCGATAAGATAGTAAATATTATAATATAGCAGTAAATTTGAATGGGAAAATGTTTTAGCGAGGAAATGAATCTTGAGGAATTCTGTTTATATATACTTTCTTTTTTTTTTCTTTTTTTACGTTATACATGATATTTTCACTTGTTCATGCATTCATTGTTAGTAGTTGAAATTCATAAATGTCATACGTTATAAGAAAGGTTAAATTGACACACTAACACGTGGCATACTCTCAAACATTCACAGTGACATTTATACATCTACATCCAAATGTCTTGTCCTGCTTATCTGTAAATTTTCAGTGTTGTCAAAATAGGTGTCAGACAAAACTTAGTGTTTGGAGTCAAAATAAAACAACATTTCCAATGTTGTTTTGCGATAGATTTAATAAACTTCCCCGTGCCAGCCTATTCCAAAACTACACAACTGTGTCCGACTTTTATTGTTTGCAGAGGGTACATCAGCAAGGGAATTCTCATTTGCATAATGATGTCAACTTCCTTCCTCCCCTTAACGATTTTTATACCCCCTGAACGAAGTTCTGGGGGGTAAATAGGAATCTGTCTGTTGGTCCGTCCGTCTGTCTGTCTGTGCAGATTCGTGTCCGGGCCAAAACTTCTTTGTTCTTTGACTTAAGCATAACATATTTGGCACACAGGAAGATCACCATGAGACAATGTGTCGAGTACCTTCATGACCTCTATATGACCTTGACCTCAAGGTCAAAATTAAATGTTTTTATACGCCTGTCTTAAGACGGGACGTATTATGGTATGGCGTTCATGTCTGTCCGTCTGTTAGCTTTTTCGTGTCCGACCCGTAACTTAAAAATACTACAAGGCCTAGAATCATCAAACTTTGTCTGTAGATACATCTTGGGTAGAAGGTGTGTCGCACATTAAAACCAGGTCACTGTGACTTTTCATTAAGAAGATATCCGTCTGTCCGTCCGTCCGTTAGCTTTTTCGTGTCCGACCCGTAACTTAAATACTACAAGGCCTAGAATCATCAAACTTTGTCTGTAGATACATCTTGGGTAGAAGGTGTGTCGCACATTAAAACCAGGTCACTGTGACTTTTCATTAAGAAGATATGGCCATATATGGCAAAAACTTGTCCGGCTCATAACTTGAAAACTATTAGACCTAGAATCACCAAAATTGGTCAACTAATGCATCTTAGGTAGAAGGTGTGTCGCATCCTACTTTAAGGTCACTGTGACATTTAATTAAGTTGATATAAAAAAAAATGTTTTAATGGGCACAATCTATACTGTTAACAATATGTGACGGGCGTATCATGTGCTGTGGTGGTGCACTTTATTTACAATGGATTCGTGTCCAGGCCATAACTTCTTTGTTCTTTGACATAGGCATACCATATTTGACACATGAGTGTATCACCATGAGATGATGTGTCATGTACCTTCATGACCTCCATATGACCTTGACCTCAAGGTCAAAATTAAAAGTTTTTACAATGGATTCGTGTCAGGGCCATGACTTTTTTGTTCTTGGACATAGGCATATCATATTTGACACATGAGTGTATCACCATGAGACGATGTGTTGAGTACCTTCATGACCTCTATATGACCTTGAACTTTGACCTCAAGGTCAAAATTGAATATAGGGTTTTGACATAGTCATACCATAAGACATGGGTGTATCACCATGAGACTATGTGTCATGTACATTCATGACCTCTTTATGACCTTTGATCTCAAAGTCAAAATTATAGGTTTATGCCATGGATTTGTGTTCGGACTATATCTTCCATTTTCTTCTACAAAGGCATACCATATTTTTACACTCAGGAAAGAGGTAATTTATACCTATGAACATCACCCTTTGGGAGATTGGGGTAAGCGAGGGGTATTCTTAGTGAGCATTGCTCACAGTACATCTTGTTCACATTTGAGAAACAGTAGACAATATTTGACGTTTGATTATTTCCAGTTCACTATTACGATGCAATAGATAAGTCCTTGACAAGGTTGCTTCTAAACGGTAGGGGTCTAATTATCATATAATATCGAAATTTTCGCCGAAATTGTAAGCGATGCAGCTGGTAAAGAAAAAACCAAGATGACAGGGTGATACACTTTGTGATACAGGAAGACAATTTTTTTTATTATATTTAAAACATCGAGTGCCTGTGATTCTGAGATTTGATCCCCATACAGTTCCAGACAAGGTACTAATACAATTCAAGAAAAGGTACCCATACAATTCCAGATAGGTTCCCACATAATTCCAAATAAAAAGGGGATTAGGTTTAACAAACTGTAGCTCAATAACAAGCACTATGACCCCAGTTTTTCTTTTTTATTTCAGAATTCTCATACAATGTAAAAATCAATAATATACCTCCCCAAAAAATTGACAAAACTCAGGAATGAACCTGTTTAATTATGTTACAATCTTTTGGCAATGATATGAAAATACAGAGAAATAAAATCTGAATTATGTGCCAAAAATGTTGTGCCATAAATTGAAAGCTTTTGTAACAAGTGGATGTGTAAGTGATCTTCCCATTTTTATACCCCCCCCCCCCCCCCCCCCCATTAACAAAGTTTTTGGGGTTGGGTTATACAGGAATCTGGTTGTCCGTCCGTCTGTAGATGCAATGGTTTCCGGTCTCTGAAGTGCACTGGACATCGAAGTAGCAATATGGTTTCTGGGCTCTAAGGAGTTATTCTTTCCACCTACAGCCACCATATCATACATATGGACTACCCATGGGACGAAGATGTTCCCTATCAAATTTAAGGTCAAAAGGTCAGGTGCACTGGACATCAAAGTAGTAATATGATTTTCAGGACTACCCATGGGACAAAGATGCTCCCTATCGATTTTGGGGTCAAAAGGTCAAATGCACTCCTAGAGAAGAGACTACACTGGGTTTTGTCATGCCCTTTCTTTTTTACCCTCAGGAAAGAGGTAATTTATACCTATTAACAACGCCCTTTGGGAGATTAGGGTAAGCGGGGGGTTTTCTCAGTGAGCATTGCTCACAGTACCTCTTGGTTTTTTTTTTCCTAAAGAGCTGCAGTTCTTCAGTGTATTGTTACAAATTGTCTGTGAGCTTTCTTCACAAGCTCTGTATAATTTCCATATTAAACATACAATATCCCAAATTGTCTGTGAGCTTCCTTCACAAGCTCTGTATAATGGAGGGAGAGGGGAAGTTTATCAACAGACACTGGCACAATGTCCTTTATGGACTACATATTTTTAGGCTACATGATATTTTATTTCATGCAATCATCATGGTGGTCACATGATGTTGTGTGACATCAGAAGCTCTATCCTGTGGTGCCCCTGCAGTCTAGACATGAGCACTTCACATCGAGAGTCCCGAAAACTTCTAAGGAACCTAACCTTCACCATGCATGTGATGCTGAATCCCTGCATTATCCTTAATATCTGCTGATAATAGAAATCCTAGACAAATTGAAATTTTTATGTTTTCTTCTTTTATATTTAGCCAGCAGAAGAGTTGGCGAAGTCCTTGACCCAAATTATCACAGAAATCAGCTCGGAACGGGAAAGAAAGGCTCGGTTAAAGAGCGCACTAGTTAAAGAAGTTGAAGGTGGAAATGTGTTTAACTCAAGTGCAGTTAAATATTGTGTCCGACAACTTACTCCATACAAACACAGGTAAAATACAAACACAGGTAAAATACAAACACAGGTAACATACAGACACAGGTAACATACAAACACAGGTAAAATACAAACACAGGTAAAATACAGACACAGGTAAAATACAAACACAGGTAAAATACAGAGCTGCCAACCCTCACGATTTTGGCGTAAGGCTTACGATTTTAGGGCCGAAAATACGCCTTACGATTTCACTATATATCTTCCGATTTTCGCTTAGTTGACATTTCAAAAGTTTTAGAGCTGTCCGTCATTGGTTTTTACTTTTATAATAAACAAGCCATAGTCGTTACTACATTTGTTTGCATAGTCTATATATATATACAAAACCTTGATCATTTTAATGCTTTGAAATAAACAATATGGCAGCTGCTACTAAACGTAAGGCATGCATTAATGGAAATAACAACAATAATCCCCCAAAGAAGAAAACCGAATGAAGCCAGAAATTCAAAGAACAATATGCAAGTAAACATCTATTCGTTTCAAAGTCAGAAAGTGGGAGTTTGTATGCTAAGTGTATAATCTGTTTGACAAACTTTAACATTTTTCACGGCGGGGAAAATAACATAAAATAATTTGCCAGAATAACTGACACAGTAACTGTAAAACTATGATTTGTACTAATGTAGCAAGATTTTGTACACAAGTTTTAGAAGGTAAAATTAATAAAAGATGTATAAAATTTGACTTTCTGCAGTTGTAAAATCATTTAATGCTTGACAATTAGTGTGTCTAAATTCATTAAATTTGGATTTGAAATATGCCTAAAATTGCTCAGGTTACATATTTATTCATAAAAGTTCTCCCGCCTTACTATTTTCCATTTCATAATGTTGGCAGCTCTGAAAATACAAACACAGGTAAAATACAGACACAGGTAAAATACATACAAACACAGGTAAAATACAGACACAGGTAAAATACAGACACAGGTAAAATACAGACACAGGTAAAATACAAACACAAGTAAAATACAGACACAGGTAAAATACAGACACAGGTAAAATACAGACACAAGTAAAATACAGACACAGGTCAAATACAGACACAGGTCAAATATCAACACAGGTCAAATACAGACACAGGTCAAATACAAACACAGGTAAAATATCAACACAGGTAAAATACAGACACAGGTAAATTACCAATACAGGTAAAATACAGACACAGGTAAATTACCAATACAGGTAAAATACCAACACAGGTAACATACAAACACAGGTGACATACAAACACAGGTAACATACCAACACAGGTGACATACAGACACAGGTAAAATACAGAAACAGGTAAAATACAGACATAGGTAACATACAAACAGAGGTAAATTACCAATACAGGTAAAATACAAACACAGGTAAAATACAGGCACAGGTAACATGCAAACACAGGTCAAATACAGAAACAGGTAAAATACCTATACAGGTAAAATACCAACACAGGTAACATACCAACACAGGTAAAATACAGAAACAGATAAAATACAGAAACAGGTAAAATACAGAAACAGGTAAATTACCAATACATGTAAAATACAAACACAGGTAAAATACAGGCACAGGTAACATACAAACACAGGTCAAATACAGACACTGGTAAAATACCTATACAGGTCAAATACAGACACAGGTAACATACCAACACAGGTAACATACCAACACAGGTAACACACAAACACAGGTAAAATACCAACACAGGTGAAATACAAACACAGGTAAAATATGAACAGGGTAAAATACCAGAATATTCATGGTATTATGTTAAACAGGTAAAATACCAGAATATTCATGATATTAAGTTAAACTGATAAAATACCAAAATATTCATGATATTATGTTAAACTGATAAAATACCAGAATATTCATGATATTAAGTTAAACTGATAAAATACCAGAATATTCATAATATTATGTTTAACAGGTAAAATACCAGAATAATCATGGTATTAAGTGATAAAATTCTAGGATAATCTAAGTATTGTACATACCAAACATGGAAAATACCAGGATGATAATAGCATTACATGTTTTATAAGTAAAATACCATATAATAAAAAGATTACATGTATATATTGTACATATTAGGTAATATATAAAGATAATCACAGTATGAAATAAAGTAAAATACCAAGATAATCGTAGTTTACAATCATGTGAAATACTGGGATAATCATACATGTGAAATACGGTTGTCTGGGCCCAGCCACATGGCGGGTGCCCTATAGTAATCACTGTCCGTCCGTCTCTCCATCTGTCGGCATTTTCTATGACACGCAATAACTTAAGTTTCCTTGGGAACATTTTCATTTATTTACATAATACAAGACTCTTCAATTTTCACATTTAATGGCTTTGTCGTTCCGCATATATAGGACTTCTAGTTTTTTTATATTGATAAGCTATATCACTTTCTATGGTGCATAGAAGCAATAAAAAAAATTCAGATTGGATGAAGTATTGTATAAGACTTGTGTTGATAATGGTGAACATGAAATAAAATTTCAGACAGAGGCAGTCCAATGTTTCCAGTGACCTTTTACCTTCACCCTGTAAAGTAGTGACCCCAGTTCGGAGATCAACTCGTCGCAGCCTCAGTGGTTTACCAGATCAACTTCATGACAAAGTTCCAGTTTACACTGCCCTAGAGGACATACCGTCACCGGAGAGAAAGAGAACCCTGTTCCAGTCAAACCCCACCCTTAGTTGGAATCTGGAGGATGAACTGTAAATTGCCATTTTATTCCTGCTGGGATGTTCTGTAGGAAAATGTCTTATACTATAGGGAGACTGGTGATAGAATTTGAAATAGAAGCAATCTATGAACACTGCAATTATCAGACAGACATGTATATTATCAAAATCCCAATATTTTTTATTAATACCTGTAGAAATATGTAGATTTGTGGGTTTTTAATCAATATTACACCTGTAAAAATATGTAAATTTATGGGTTTTTAATAAAAAAAAAAATTCACTTCTAAAGCTTTTTTCAAAGATGAGGATCCCATTCAGTGCCTTTATTGCGCTGTGAGTTTTATAAAGGATTCTAGTGTTGTGTTTTTGGTTTCACCTCTTTCTTTATATGTTATTGTTAAATTTTACTAATAAAAATTTGCTTGATAGCCTAAATAAAATGTATTTTTAATAATTTATCCTGTTTTAGCTGTTGGACAAGATGTGAAAAATGCATTTCTCTGAATTATGTGCAATATGAACATGTGAAATATCATATAAGATTTTTTTTCTCATTGTACAATAACAAAGATGCCAACTATTGGATAGAAGTTTTATGCTTAGTTTACAAGAAGGCGGTGTGGGAACAAAATCACAAATGACCTATAAACTACTCTGGTAAACATCAGCAAATGCATGGTGGCAAATCACGTGACTTTGACATGATCAATTATACGGGAAAATGGCCACAAAAGTCAACACAAGGGAAAATTCAAACGAGTAAGTAACACTTTTATCAATAACGAATTGTCACATAACTTGTATCAACATTGGAAGAATTTTTTGAGGAATAAATCTATTCTAAAAGGGTAGTTCCACATGTGACAGTTTTTTAGCGGTCGGAAGGTTTTTGACTGAAAACAAAAAAAACTTAAAATTTTCTATGAAACATGCCCCCCCCCCCCCCCCCCCCCCCCCCCACATTATCTGTAGTGTCTGAGTATGATGATTGTGGTTGAAAGCGAATGCTGAATATTTAAACACAGTTAGCTTGTAAATCGAATCAAAAATAATCCGAATCAAACCGAAAGTTTGAATCATTGTACCTCTGATGCAGGCATTAATTCTTGAAAAGAGCAACTATTCAATTAAAGATACAATTAGATTTAAAGTTTTTCCAAATTCATTATTTGACATCTGCCGATGATCTCTGAATACGTACAGTAACTGGTTTGATTTGAAGGGAGCAACATTATTCAAATGGGGCTTCAAGAAATGGATATAATTCATTTAGAGAGCATTAATTCGGCATATGAATTAAAGAGCTTTCAAATAAGATTTGAAAATTTCTTCAAATAATTAAAGAGATTGTATGGAGAAAAGGCCCCTTTTTTTCACACACTGATAAATATCTACATATACACGTATATACTAAATGCGAAAGTTCTTTGTGTACCGTCGTTTCTCTTTCCAATGATGACATGCGTTACAATGATTTGGGGGGGGGGGGGGAGGGGGGGTTAGCTCACCTAAGCTGAAAGCTCAAGTGAGCTTTTCTGATCGCCTTTCGTTTGTCCATCTGTAAACTTTTTTACATTTTCAACTTCTTCTCCAGAACAACTGGACCAATTTTAACCAAACTTGGCAAAAAGCATCTTTTGAGTGAAGAGCTTTCAAGTTTGCTCAAATGAAGGGCTATATCCCCTTCAAAGGGGAGATAATCACAAAAATAGGGTTGGGTCATTTAAAAATCTTCTCAAGAAACACTGGGCCAGAGGGCCAGAACCATCTGAAGAATCACTGCGCCAGAAAAGTTTGTTTAAATAAAAGTTTCCTGACATAATGCAGATTCAATTTTGTTAAAATCCTGACCTGGGGGGGGGGGGGGGGTGTGTAGGATGGGGCCACAATAGGGAATGAAAGTTTTACATGCGGATAGAGGAGAAATCTGTAAATATGGGTCAAGGTGACTCAGGTGAGCGATGTGGACCTCTTGTTTGGTGTGCATTTCTTAAACAAATGTATCCATATTACACTAATCTGAATTAATTTTAAGCCATAAACTTGCTATGAGTTTAAATGATATAAACTCACTGTGTGAGTGGGTCATGGGGGCTTTAGACATTTGGATTAAGGAAGATCATTGAAAGTAACCGTTTTGTATCCCCAGAACAGCTCCGAGTATAAATTAGTACTATCAGCTCCGAGTATAAATTAGTACTAAAAGAAAAAAATACTCTTACTCTATGTTATTGGGGGGGGGGGGGGGGGGGGGGGGGAATCAAATAAGAGTTCATCGACGTTGTGATGTCCTCAGAAAAATCCGAACAAAACAATGTCTTTAATAGTTTTAATATCGAAGTTGAAGTCACAAAACATTGTCTTGGTTAGGTAGTTTTAACATTGTCATGATTAGGTAGTTTTAACATTGTCTTGGTTAGGTAGTTTTAATATCAAAGCAGAAGTTGCCTTTAGTGCTTTACTTTGATCGGGACATTCTAAAATCCGTCGTCATACACTCGTAAATTAGAATCTTTTTTTTTTCTACACGTCATTGCTGATCCGCCTGCCTGTCTGATGTATGTAGAATGTTCATTATTTTCTACACGCCACTGCTGATCCGCCTTCCGGTCTGATGTATATGCGGGTCATTCACTGACGACTTGTAGATATTGTAAATATCGTTGTGGCTTTTAACACTTCTGATGGAGTCTGTGTTCACGGACATGAGTATGGGCGATACCCGAACATGGGGTAAGGGTTTGGTGTTACCAGTGAACACTGCTGGCGGATCCAGTTGCGTTTTAAATTGGTTAACACGTTGTGTATTGTCTATGGGATGAACCGCGTTCCTTTTCATGTTTGTTTTCGGGCGTCGATTACCCCCTGCGTTTGTTTTGTCGGAGCCGTCAGTTTGTGTTTCAGATATGACGTTGGATTTTATTTTAACGTAACGCCACCAACAAATTGCCAAGATGGCTAGCAGAATAAGAAAGCCTCCCACAATCGGCAACACCACTGGCCAAACTTCAGAACTGACGTTCACTTGGATGCCCTTCAAATATTTCAAAAATACATTTTTCACCTTTTCTATCATTTTTTTTTCTTCATAAAAGACAATTTGCTACAAACTTTTTCCCAAAAAGGATGGAAATGGATACTGTTTGCATTATGGGTTTATTTCTCAATGATGTCCGATTCAGTGGGGAGAAATTTGTATAAAGTTACACTGGGAGGCTATGCATCACAGTTTTGGAACATCATAGGAAATATCTCGAGCCACGGTCCGGAGTCTGCATATAGATCTCTCCTCAAGCCACGGTCCGGAGTCCGCATATAGCTCTCTCCTCAAGCCACGGTCCAGAATCTCCCAGAATTTTAGTAGTTGTACTAATTACAACCAGAATAGGCCAAAACAAATTTATCATCAACCCATGCTTCCATTTTTTGTTTGTAGCAAATGTCCTTAACATAAACAAAATTATTGTGTAGAGGGACAGCGATGGTAATTTAGACAGTTGCGTGATACAGCAAAACACGTGACACTTACCGGAGTCTTTGGTGTGCTGTGCATGTGGTTATGGGTACAACTCACTTTCTGATGGAGGCGTTTACCTCGGCCCTTTTATGTCCATTACAGGAAGAACCATGGTCTTCATTATTGTATCTCGTCTGCTATTAAAAATTTGGTTTCACTGGTGGGTGTATTATCGACGAGATGTTGTTTATCATGGGCCTCCATTGTCATACCTATTACAGAAATTCATAGAATCGCTTGGCGACAGCGTTAAGTCTTCTTTCAAAGACATCGGCCATTATTACAGCAGTAAGAGACGGAGGAAGTCGTAGTTTAGTCATCTATCGATGACGGTGCTGAGGATCGACAGGAAGATTGTATTTTAATTCTGTGAAATCCTCTGCACTTAATTTCAACATTGTTCAGCGGACACTAGTCTTGAGTGACTCGATATCGCCATATTGTCTGTAAATGATCAAAGGCTACTCTTTTTGTTGTTAAAAGTTCAGGAAGATAATGTTTGATACCATTTTATAAAGAAGCAGAACATGAATTGTTGGACAGATTGTGATATAAGCTATACAGTTCACAGATACCCTATATAGAGAGAGTCGGGGCTCTACACATCGTGCTTCCTGATCTGCCAACAAGCATTTGGATATATTTTAATAGTTCTAACTACAAACATGTGCCCATATGTGCTGAACTTGGTGACATAATTAAAGTACTAGTAATTAAAATTTATTTCGTATGATACGAAATTAATTAATGACGTCAAGCACGATCAAGACGCTATATTATTATGTATATTGATTCTCAATGTATTAAAGTTTACAAAGCAAACAAATTGTAAATTTTCCAGGGTGAAGTATTGTCACCTATATTGTACAGTTTATGTGTGAATGATTGTGAAATGCATTTTATTAGAGAGCACTGTTCATTTGTTGAATTGAATATGTTAAACTTGTTTTTATTAATGTACGCTGATGATATGGTTCTGTTTGCTGAGTCCCTACAACGTATGCACGACACTTTACACGTTTATAACAATGAATGGAAATTAACTTTAAATGTCGATAAAACTAAAATAATGATCTTCAGAAACGGAGGTAAAATAAGAGGTAATGAAACATTTTTCTACAATGGGAGGGAGCTTGAGACGGTTGATAAATTTAATTATCTAGGAATGTTATTTAATTATAATGGAAAGTTTAACATTACACAAAAACATGTAGCAGATCAAGGGAGGAAAGCGTTTTTTGCAATTAACAGAAACTAAGGAAATACCAATTTAACATTAAAAGTAAGTGTTCTGTTTTCGATACATGTGTAAACAGTGTTTTAAATTACGGATGTGAAGTTTGGGGTTTTCATAAAGCCAAAGATGTTGAAAAATTACATGCATTATTCTGTAAAAACGTTTTAGGAGTAAAGAAAAGTACGTGCAATAGCTTAGTGTATTATGAATTAGGAAGATTTCCCCTGCATATCATTAGAAAATCAAGAATCCTTAAATATTGAATAAAATTAAAGAATTCAGATAATTGTATTTTGCGAGCGTGTTTAGAAGACAGAAAATTTAAATGATCCTTGGGTTAATGACATACGAACTGAATTAAATCGCTTATGTCTTGGATACATTTTTAATGAAAGTATTATTGATAAACCTACGCAAAAAATATTAGAGCAAAGATTTTTTGATTTACATAAGCAAGAAATGTTTTCTGCAATTAGAAAGGCGTCACGAGGAGAATACTATCAATATATAGCAGGCAATTTTGGATTACAGTATTTATCTACATCAGTGAGTGAAATACATAGAAAAACTATAACTAGATTCAGACTATCCTCTCACAATCTTAATATTGAATCAGATCGATACAAAAGTGAACTTAGGAACAATAGAATATGTACATTGTGTGATTTAAAAGACGTAGAGGATGAGTTTCACTTTATTTTGAAATGTCCAAAATACCAAGAAATACGCAATTTATATATCAAAAAGTATTATTTTAGACGTCCAAGCGTTTTCAAATTAATTCAATTATTAAGTGTACAAAAAGTTAAAGAATTGCGAAACTTGGGAATTTTTTTATTCCAAGCAGAGAAAATAAGAAAGGATAATTCATAACAGTAATTACACCCCATTTCTTTTTCTCATTTAACACAAATTTTTTCCTTCTATTTTTATTTTCATACAACACTCACGCAATCACCTATATTACAAATATTATCTTTTATACTTATATGTATGTGTATGCTGATCTATAGCTCTGATTATGTGTATGTTGTTCACCTTATATTTCATTATATATAAAATTGTATATCTGATGTGCCAGATGGCACAAAGAAATAAACTGAACTGAACTGATAATTAAAGTACATGTACTAGTAATTAAAATTTATTTTGTATGATACGAAATTAATTAATGACGTCAAGCACGACCAAGACGCTATAGACATATGTATATTGATTCTCAATGTATTTAAGTTTACAAAGCAAACAAATTACTTTAACAAAATATTAACAAATTGAATTGAATAAGAGTGTTTGGAGATCAAAGACCGCTGCCAAGGCTGAATAATTCACGCTCCAGCACTCCTGAAGTTAAACATTTAAGTCCAGAATCCCCAATCTTTACCTCTCCAGAAATACTGAATTCGAACCCTCAAATCGAATCTCTCCCAAATTCCAGAAGTCTAAAATTCAGATCACAAATTCCAGAAGTCTAAAATTCAGATCACAAATTCTAGAAGTCTAAATTCAGATCACAAATTCCAGACGTCCTGGGTCTAGACTTCCGTTCCAAACCTCTCAAAACGTCACGGATCCAAACCTCTCAAAACGTCATGGATCCAAACCTCAAAACGTCATGGATTCAAATCTCTCAAAACGTCATGGATCCAGAGTTCTTTCAAACTCCAATCACTTTTTTGCCTGTCACTATGTCCATTTTATGTATTTATTTTTAATATTGAAAATATCAACAATAAAATTTCAAATGCATAGACCAAAACAAAACATAATATTTTTTTCCGTACAAAGGACGTTTTTATTAATATTTTGTCTGGGTTTTTCTTAGGCGTACTTGTCCAGACTGACAACCTTCTGGAGAGAGTCCTTGTAACCTAGACCCGTCCTTCGGGAATAATGGTCCAGATCTCCCTGGTGACAAATACATATTTCTCATTTATTTAATTTAAACAATATTTACAAATAATTGAAATTTTTCCTTATTTTTATGAGATACCTGTATACTAAATAATGGACCCATGGTAAAGGTTGACCCCCCCCCCCTTCATGGAAAAGATTACCAAGGGTAGACTATGGGAAATACTTCTGGACATTTTGTATAGAATCTCCCTTGTTTTGTTATTTAGTATCGGTTCGTGTGTTTAGACTGTCCCCGGTCATTACCAAGGTTCTAGTATAGAAAACACAAATTGTCGGATAAAATCCATATCACGTGATTTATACCCATCCCATGCCCTTTCAATAAACTTTACACTGCAAAACATGTCAAAAATAGTACAAAGAAAAACTACAACACAATTTTCTTATTCAAGAAAGCCGATAGAGCTGAAGAGTTTAATAATGTTCGAGTTGATGCCCTTTAGTCTGATATTGTGTCTCAGAAGGACAGAAATTAATGGTTAGCGAATCTTACCTGTATCATGTATGTATAGTTAAGGAATAATCAAAGCTAAAAATGCACATCTTTCTAAGTTAAAAGCATCTATTCGTGTAGAGGACATATTTTAGAACACGAGATATGTCTAGAAAGAAAAACGATATCTCTTTCGAGAATTTTAAGAGATGTGTCTCTTAAGAAAACATATATCTAACTATGAGAGATATCTCTTTAAGTAAAATATATATATTTCATTTAGAGGAAAATATATCTTTAACTTTAAAAACAAGAATATTACTAAAACTGATGGATGCTCCCCGAAATGCATATAACCAATGAACTACTTCATGTGACGAATGACTTGCAAAATGATCAATAACTGTTGAAATGAAGGTTTCTTTTTCATATATAAGGTATCTTGAGTGGCAATGATCTTTACAAAATGACCTTGATTGACCTTTGTCTGAAAGCCGTTCCCTTTTACTTATTTGTGTGATATATAATCAATACCTGTTTAAAAACTGTCAAAAGATCAATAATTGTTGAAATGAAGTATAAGGTATATGTTCTGAGTGATCTTGATCTTTACAAAATGACCTTGAGTGACCTTTGTCTTGTAAGCCATTTGTCTATTACTTATTTATGTGATATATGATCAATACCTTTTCAAAAACTGTTGAAATAAAGAACTTTTTATATACATAAGATATATGTTCTGAGTGACCTTGACCTTTCCAAAATGGCCTTGGTCCAAAAGTCCGTTTCAAGGAATATTTGTGATCAATTTCTAATGAAAGGTTTCGGAGATTGGGACTTTTATATTCAAAAAAAAAACTTAAAATGAGGAATTTTATGTTCTGAGTGACCTTGACCTTTCCGAAATGACCTTGAAAGACTTTTCCAAAAGTCCTTATCTCAAGGAACATTTGTGATCAATTTCTGATGAAAGGTTTAGGAGATATGAGCTCGGACGGACAGACAGACATGACGGCGACTATATGCTCCCCCGAATTTTTTCGGGGAACATAAAAATGTCTCTCAATCACAAAAAAAAAAACAACCTTATCTGTAGCTAAGAGAGATGTTTTCTAAAATTAACGATGTTGTGTGATAAGAGATATTTCTGCAATTTTGATAGATATTTTATTGAATATTTTCACATTCAATATTATGGGAATAGCAGGTTTTTTAAAAAAAAAAGCTATATCAAACTTAACGCATCTCAAAATTAATTGAATAAGGTATACGTGGCGGGTTCCCCCCGCACTATAATGACCTCACACGAAAAACCATCCTGTCTAAGCCGAATGTTATGTAAAAATACCGGTTATCTTATACGTTACATACGGAATACTAGTAAGGCGTGAACATTTTCTATAAGGACAGATTTGTTAGGAAGTGAAAAATACCGTGTCGCTACGGAAGCTGATAGGTGCCAGGGTATAGAATTTTAAAATATTAATTTAACTGGCGGCCGCCAATTATTTTCTGGCGGACGCCATAGAAATTAACTGGCGGCCGCCAGTTAAATTAATTAGCGGCCGCTACTGCCGCCAGTTTTAAATGAATATTAATTCTATACCCTGACACCTATCGGTTTCCGTATATTACAAATGTACTCTTAATATTTCATTTTGAAGCAACGTATTTCTCGCAAAAAATAAAAAGTATGGCACCGCTAAACCGGTACATGATACGCCCGCATACATTATTGACCCAGGAATTTGAACAAGTAAGAAAGGATCATCCACAAAAGGATTTCGTCGGAGTTGCAATAAGAATGTATTTTGCATAAAATAAATCTAAGTCCAAGGGTCCTACCTCCTTCAAAAATAGTGTTGCAGCATTCCCCTTGTAATATGCACATCTACACATTTTTATCTTTTTTGTACCAAGTTTCATCAAAATCCCCTAAAGGGTTTAGGAGGAGTTGCGAAGACAATGTATTTTGAATAGAAAAAAATAAGTCCAAGGGCCACAACTCCTTTAAAATACATTGGACAGCATTCCCCTTGTAATATGCACAGATCCACATTGTGATCTTTCTTTGTACCAAGTTTCATCAAAATTCCCTAAAGGGTTTGGGAGGACTTGCGAAGACAAGGTACTTGCATAAAATAAATCTAAGTCCAAGGGCCAAACTCCTTCAAAAATAGTGGTGCATCATTCCCCTTGTAATATGCACATCTCTACATTGTGATATTTCTTTGTACCAGGTTTCATCAAAATCCCCCAAAGGTTTAGGAGGAGATGCGAAGACAAGGTTAAATGGGCAGACGGAATACAGCGGTATAGCATAATACGCCCGCATTTTTATGCGGGCGTATAAAAAGACTTGAACTTGAAAAATGCTACAAACGGCTTATTATCAGCGTGCTGCCCGTACATGTCGTACAGTTCAATCTATGTTTTATTGTATTGCATATTTTAATAAAAATTGCAATTAAATTAAAACACACTGTTTTTTATAACCCTGAATAAATATGTGATTTGTTGAGGGCAAGGCTAAATAATTTGAATATCTAGTTTGTATTAAGTAGGTATGATTGTTTTAAATATTCCTGTTTAACGCAACATTTTGGTACGAGTTGGCTCTCTCTCTCTCTCTCCACATCTTTTTCATTGCAAGTTTTAGATTTTAATCTTCAAAAACACGGAGCGAAAGTGTACCTGATACCTTGAAGTACACAAACTGGCATCTTCCGTGAACTTACTACTCCTACATTTGATTGTGAGTTAAGTGGTTGAGGGACTGGCTATAATACTTATTTTCTGTGAAAAAAAATAAGATGCTAATTTTTATAACACATGATTATAAGATCCAATAAAATGGGGGGGGGGGGGGTGAAATCGATAGAAGTTGGTGTTTTTTAATGTCTTGAGTTCGATCCCAGAGATTACCAATACTGTATATATATTTTTCTTCTTTGATATTACCAGATCTATATTTTTGATATCCATTGAATGTGTACAAATAAGTCTTGACACGCATGTATGTTAAGGCTGTGTGTCTCTCCTCCGACATGCCTGCTCTTAAATGAACAGAAACTGTGTCATTTCGATTCCGGTAGGTTGTCCATGCTTTGAATGTATAGAAGGCTAGTGACAAATACAAAGCGAGCTCGAGTCTCCGCTCAATTAAGATTAACGTGGCAACATTGAACAGCGAGTTTCCAGTAAAGTATGATTTGCCGGGTACGTTGCAAGCTTTCACCTGATAAATAATTTTCCTGATTCTACATACATATCTTCAACCAAACATGGCCAAATCTCTCAGGCTGGCATTTATCTTCCAAGTATTGAATAATACGGACCGATATCACTTTTAAAGGTTTATGCCAGATTTCGACACCAGGCAATTAAACTTTGGAACTGGTTTTTGGCCCTGGTCAAATTAACCGTCTATAACGAGCGATGAGATGTGTATGAATGGTGACCACGATTCTGGAACTAGCAGCATCTAAACTTTTGGACAGTGTGACAATTTTTTTCTTTCCCCCAATCCGTCATGGAAACCATACATAGCGGGATAGATGACAGATGAATAATCGATAGCAGGTAAGGCAATGTGAAGTCTACGAGGTTTATCTTTTCTTGTTTGAATGATTTATTCATGTGCAATATTTCAAACGTCTTTTATTTAAAAATCTTCCTCTATTGCATATTTCAAAGTTGTACAGAGAAAAACCTACATTAATGATTTTACAGAGGGTATTCTAAATACTGCAAGCAACATACATAGATATATATTCATGCATATATATATATTTAAATACAAATCTAAACTAGCCTGCCAACAACAATACAATCGCATTAAAGACAATGACGGGAATGAAAACGATACTCCCCTTACACAATGTATATGAAGAAGAAATATTTGGACATTTAACATATTTAGAGCATTCTGTTCCATGCTTGCTCAAGGTGTTAGTAGTCACAACGGATCCATTCTTACGGCCTCTTGTTGATTCAGCTAATTCTGACCAAAGAAAAGTGACTACAATTAGCCTATTCTAAATCCATTAATTCTGAATAGTCGTCCACACTAACTAAACACACACGGTTCTAGATGTTGTTCAGTTCATTGTAAACCATTGAAGTTATTCTTTTCTGTCATAAAATCGGAGCTGTAGAAATTTACATGTAA